>NC_035441.2:97859031-98159884 GCF_002127325.2 Helianthus annuus
CCTAATGCAACTACAAATCAAAGCAAGGATACACCAGATTCGCTT
The DNA here is from genome assembly GCF_002127325.2 of Helianthus annuus. Taxonomy (NCBI): domain Eukaryota; kingdom Viridiplantae; phylum Streptophyta; class Magnoliopsida; order Asterales; family Asteraceae; genus Helianthus; species Helianthus annuus. The sequence goes on from NC_035441.2 coordinate 97,859,077, forward strand.
GTGTTCACTCGGTGTATTCTCGCAATTTAAAATGTTCAACACACCGAATCTTACCATTCATCTACTCGGGAGTTACAGATCATTTTACTATTTCATTTGAGTTGTTGATTTTGAATTCATATAGCGGATGCTATGTTTTGTGAAAACTTGATTACATGTTTCGATCGACCGTTTGAGGATCTTATTAGTCAAAACTCCTCTTTTGTGGACCCCCCCTGCTAGCCGGATTACACTAGGCTATACGTCAAGTACGTCTTGTGCCTCTGACATCAACTGCTACGAGCTCACACCTTTTAACCCTAGGATTCGGGTTGTTATATATCCTTGGACTCACCAAACGTGAGTAAGATTTGATTCGGTTTGAAGATTATCTACCTTGATATTATTCAAATATATACATGTGTGACATAACCATAAGGAGTTAAGGTAGTACAAATTTCAAGTACGAAATTTTCTTAACGGGGGGAGAATGTGACAACCCTCACCAAAACAGGTATCCGTAGAAGTTAATTAATATTTAATTAATGCTTAATTACTGTGCTTGCTTGCCATTATGATTAAACTGCTTCTTGATTTCTGATACATACATACACATGCATCACCTTCATACTGTCACTCCACTTATTATATATACAAACTTTAGTGACAAACTTGATGCACAAAGCACGGTTAGCACAGTGAGCGGATAACCCAGTAAACATGCTGACATTGCCAGCACTAAACAGACATTGTCTCTGAGGCCAGTATGAGCCAGGAATAGATTACTACACTAGTAGGGAGTGTAGGGAGTTGAGGATTGTAAAACTGCGTCACTAGCTGATGGTTATAGTGACCGGATGTGCCTAAAACATGCTTTAATTACAAAATTTTGCGCTTTATATAAAAATTCAGCATTTGACATAACTAGTAAAGTGCAAAAACTTGGTAAAATAATACTAGACACTTTCCAAAGTGTTGGGAATTTATTGTGTCACTAAAAATAATATTAAAGACACTTTAAATGCTTATTTAGCACTTTAACGGGTTAATATCCAACCGAACAACCGTACTTTACCCGGAACATAAAAATATTGTCAATGACATTGTTTATACTTTTCTGAGCTAGTTAGGGACCCCGAACACCCTAACACCCTTTGTAATATACCACACACATAATACTCTAACTAATGTCATTAGAACTTAACTATACACTAACTATCACATTGCAACCCAACTAAACCCAAACCCCCTCCCCAAAACCGGTTGTGAAGTGGGGACACTCCCCACAATTTCTTGATTATTTTAATCACACATGTTCCATATCTAGAAAGCATGTTATATGTTGGACAAAACATAAGTTTGGATTATAAATATATCCCTAAGACTACTAATCTCTCACTTCATTTCACAATCACCAAACAACCTCTCTTTCTCTCTTGCCTATGTTCGGCCGAAACCAAGGAACACCACCACCACTATTTTTGCTTCTTGCTCAATCATTCCACATACACTCAAAAGTGCAAGGTGACATACAAGGAGGCTCGGTGCTTTAGGAATCTCAAGAACCTCTCTACATTTCTTTTATCCACCTTGTTTACGCCTTGATTCTTCCCTAGCCTCGAGCTAGTAGTAAGTGCTTCCCAACATCTTCTTGTTCTTGTTTAAGGTGGTTAATAAGAGATTTGACGGTTAAAATCCAAGAACACACAAGATCAAAACATAAAGTCTTGAAAGAATGATAAATAAGTTAGTTAAAAAGTAACTAGTGGTGTAAATCTTATGAAACTTGTTTAGTTGTGATTATTTTATGTTGTTTGATGCTAGTAGTGGGATAGATCATCATCTAACCATGCTAGATCATGTTCATGGAACATGAACTAGTAGTTTGTTAAGTGTGAAAGTTACAAGATGATGAACTCTTCGACTAACAAAACATGTACTTGTGTAAAAGTGATTTTTCTTGGAAAATAAGGTTTTAAATTAGTAGATCTAAAGATCTACAAGTGGTATTTTCGAAGAACCAAGTGTAAGAGGCATGTCTTGTTTTAAACCCGGATCTTACACAAACTACAAGCATTTTTGTGAACAAGCAAGTGTGTAAACACTTGTGTGACAAAAGGATTTAACAAAGAAATATTTTCGTAATTTTTTACTAGAAGTTGTAGAATTTCGTATTCTTCAAAAATAAAGTTTTCAACAAACTAATTTTATTTTTAAAGATGGACAGATCTACTAAATTTGTTGGAAAATTACTACATATTTTTACACAACTTACAAGTTCATGAGTTTGCGATTTATACTTATTTTTGACTAGTTTGATGTTTGAATGATGTATGTTGATGATTGATAAATTGTTGATTGAATTTTGAAAAGAAAATGATACGCTAGCAAGCGTGGCCACCTCCAGTTACAGAGGAAACTCTGGCGAAATTTTTCTAAAAATATAACGGCGAAATTTTTGGTGACACGTGTTTATAAGTATATTTTCAACTTGTTTTCAAAATATAAATTTCGCCATGGTTTTTATTACAAAATAACCAAGTGTCGAAGGTGGATTTTTGTAAAGGAAACTTGTTAAATATATATTGAGAATATATATTTCTTAATAAAACGCTTGTGTGCTTACGTAATTATTTTGTGAACTAAAGATATATTATTTTTGGGATAAAAATAATATTACTTGATGTATCATGAAAATACGACTCCAAAATAATACCAACGCCCTCACAAATAAATATTTAAGTTACACCGGTATTGTTTTTACAACGCGAACTCTAAAAGGTAACGCGCGTATTTTCGGAAAATACTCTTAATGGTGTATTTTGACAAAGTATTATTTTGGGAAATTGTATGAAGTAAAATATAATATTTTTGGGAAAAAAATATGTATATTTTGGAATCAGAACATTTTAGACAAGTGATTTAAAATATATTTTCAAGTGAGACTTAAAAATATATTTTTCGGAACTATAACGTATGTATTTTGGTAAAATATTATTTTGGAAACTATAGAAACAGAAATATGTTATTTTTGGGAATATATTAACATATTTTTATTTGGAACAATAACATCGAAATACGACGCCATTACTTGGCAGGATATACAGGTACATATATTATTTTAAGAATACGAGTATACAAATATAAATTACCCCCATCCTTGGGAAGGAAATGCGCATATACAATACTTGAGAAGTATAACTCTAAAATAGTTGTCTAACTATTATTTCAAAACCTTAAAAATAGTTATAACTTGGAATAATACAAGAAACGTAACCCAAAAACACAAATACTAAGACAAGGCACTACCCGTTCGTCTAATAGACAATAGACCATTGTAGGTAGTCGTGATTGCCGTGGAGATTTGGGTTACGAGTACGAAGACGCAATACAGTGAGTTCATGTCCCCCTTTTCTCTTAACCGCTTTCAGTTTTTATACTTCGGGGGTGAAATACATGTTACAAAGATTACGAATACTTTTTACATGGTATGGTTAGCGTAAGGAGGGTTACTACTTAGATCATGTGAGTGGGTAGGCGGAAACTAGAGGCCATTAATCCTCATTGTAGGACCGAGGGTCATTAGCGGTAAATCTATCTGGGTGTAGCGAGCCCAACCCCTGAGTCCGCTGAATGAACCAGGTGGTGACTTTGAGCCCGACGCAAAAATCTGCTAGGTTTGAGTCTTCCTACAGCACTTCACACATATCACTGGCTTTGCAACCCAATGGTGATCTCTTTTTCCTTAATTGCTACATACCAGGGATTTTCATACATACAGACATATTTACAAAGGTTTATACATACTCACTTACACATGAACTTGCTCAACTTGATGTTGATTTTTCAAACTACATGTATTTCAGGGAACTAATGGATCTGGCACGGTATGCACGTATTTTCAAGCTGCGTTTGAATAAAGAAGTCATTAAGGGTTTAGAAGGTGTAACCTCTTCCTAGATGGGTTACATATCTCTAAACCTAGTATTGTTTAAAGTCTTTTGCTAAATTTTTATGAACTCATTAAATCAAGTCAAGGTTTGTAACTTATTTTGTGATTGATGTTTTAAGACAAGTATAATATGGAATTTTTTTTTCTAAACTCTATTAACGGGTGAATATCTCATGTTTTTATCATATAGCATTGTTATGATTGTTGCTATGGTATTAAGAAGTCACACTAAATAAACTCACGCTTCCGCAAAGCCAGGGTGTGACATGAACAATGTTAATCATGAAGAACACTAAAAGACATAATCATAAATCTCTAACATAAGCTTATAAACATATGAAATCTTGTTGATTTATGATTGTTTGCTTCTTGTTGATTTATTATTAGTGTTAGTGATGCTAGACATCATAAGTAACCTACTAGATTGTGATTAAACACATGATCTAGTAAGTTGATGTGATGATCTTGTGAATGATCAAGATCATCATGCTTTATGTCTTTCATGAACTTGAATAATAAAGCTATTTTCATATGATGATGATTTAAATAAAATACAAGTCTTGTAAGTGGATGGTTTCTAAAATAGTTTTCCAAAGAAACCAAGTTAAATCACAAGATTTATATGAACATAGTTTTAAAGAAAATAACCATGTTTCTAGTAGCGAAACAAGGGTAAGAATATATTGTCTACAAGAAAAATTCAAAAGAATGATTTTTGGAAAAATCATCTAACAAGTTGTAAACACTCAAATCTTTCAAGAACGAGATTTTTAAAGAAATAAACACACTTTAAAGGGTAACTAAGTCTACTAAACATACTACCAAGTTACTACAAGTTTTTATGAAAACTCAAGTTCATGATCATTATGTAGATAGCTTTGTTTTAGCAATTGGTAAGTGTAGATTGATTGTTGATTGTTTATGATGATTTTTGAAAAGAAAATGATATGCTTTGATAGCATGGACACCTCCATTTTTAGGGGAAATTATGACAAAATTTTCTAAAAATACAAACACTTAGAGAAATATTTTCTAAGCAAGTATTTACAAGTGAGTTTTAACCATGGTTTTCAATATAAACTTTGCCATAGATTTTGTTACAAAAATACAAGTATCGGAGGTTGATTTTTATAAATAAAAATGGGTAAATATGTATTTAGAAAATATATTTACATTAAGGACACATTGTGTGATTATTTGTATACTTTGTGCATTAGTTATATTATTTTTTGATTCAAAATAATGTAACTCAACAAAATACCAAGAATTTACAATCCAAAATAATACCAAAAATCACAAGGAATAGATATATAAGTTACACGCTTAATATTGTGAAATCAAACGAAAGAACGTAACTTACAAAATATTCCGAAAACTACATTTATGAGCATATTTTTGGTAAATATTATTTTGGATACAAAAGAAATGAAAGTATGATTTTTATTATTATTACAAAGTATATCATATTTTCGACAAGGAGAAAATATATTATTTTCGGAAGTTAAATTATATTTTCTTGGAATATTTAGAAGATATATGGTTTTTGGGCAAAATATATATATTTTCTTGAAATACATTATTTTTGGGACAAAACAAGTTTAGTATATTTTCTAAAGTAAGACTTGAAAATATCTTACCTTGGAAACTACAAATACAAGAATACGAATATACATGTATGAAATACTCCCATCCTTGGGAAGAAAATACGAGAATAAATACTTGAGAAGTATTGTCACAAAAATATTGTTTAACAATTATTCCAAAATTTAATATAATTTAAAGTTAAAATAATTATTATTTTAACAAGAAATTATAACTTGGGATAATGTTAAAGACATAAAAGAAACGTAACTCAAAACATGAATACTAAGGCAAGGCACGGCCCGCTCGTCTAATAGACCCTAGCACATTGTAGGTAGTCGTGTTTGCTGACGAGATTTGAGTTACGAGTACCGAAGACGCAAAACAGTGAGTTTATGCCCCCCTTTTCCTTAACTGTTTTTGGTTTTATAACTCTCGGGGGTGGAATACATGTTACGAATGCTTAAACGGTATGAAATGCACTATTAGATCATGTGAGCATAGACTTAATATTGAAATGCCATTAGTACTTAATTAGGGACGAAGGTTAGATCTAACGGGTACGACCGAGCCCCACTCATGGTCCTCATGTGATCACTTGAGTGCTTCGGTGTCCCAGTCGAGGGAAATCGACATAGTCAATGGAAATTGACATAGTCAAGGTAAATTGACATAGTCGAAGGGAAATTCGACATAGTCGAGGGAAATCGACATAGTCGAGGGAAATCGACAAGGGTACAAGACTACTCATTACGAGTGCTCCCTATGTCCTCACATGCCTTAATGTCCTTGTAATACATTTATTTGGTATGTTCATACACGCTTTTCATACCTGTTTTCAAAGGAGTCTCTCAAAGGTTTACAAGATTACAAGTAACTCACACAAAACGCATGAACTCGCTCAACTTTTGTTGATGTATTCAAAAATTACATGTATTTCAGGTGACAGGTTGGATATTGGGCGCGTGTTTTGTTTCTAGAAGTAGACTTCAAGTTTACATGTCATCCACGTTTGTTGGTTTGTAACCCAGTCGAAGGTTGTGTTTTAAAACTTAAATAACCAGTGTTTGTAATACTCAAATTTTATGAATGGATGAACATCGTTTTGATCATGTAGTTTATTATGATTGAATGCAATGATATTAAACCAATCACACATCATACGCTTCCGCAAAAGTCAGGGTGTGATAGTTGTGGTGGTGGTGGAATGTGGGTGAAGTGGGAGAGAGGTGGTTTGCCAAGGGATGATTTGCAAGTGAGCCAAGCACCCCTATTTATAGCCTGCACAGAAGCCCGGACACGGCCCCGTGTCCACCCATCTTCTCTTACTTCATTAAATGCAGTTTGTCTGCATTAGTTAACCACAGCCCCGTGGGCAGAAGCGTATTTGTACTATCAAGATTTGCCTGGATTCTGTGAATCTTTGCGTTGACCACGGCCCTGTATCTGGTGGACACGCCCCCGTGACTCACCCTGATACCCGTAAAAATATCAAATTCCTTTTTCAGTAATGCCGTTTTGCTCTTTATCATCGAAACACTTCCAAGAAACTTGATTTTTAGTGCATTCCAGATAGATTGCGACAAGCGTGCTCAGCCTCCTGTTCTCTTGTTTTTGCTTGGGAAGATGTTGTCGAGGGGTCGGGCATGCCACGTTTATTCCTTTTCTTGTATTATTGTTAGATTTGGCTGCATTTTTGCTTCTTTTGTTCATTTGAGCTCATTTAATCCTAAAAACACAAAAGGAAGACAAAAGCAAACCTTTCCAACATTAGTACTAAAAAAGGGTTAGTTTTATGCCTAATTTGATGTAATTTATATGTTGTATTTTACACACATCAATGATCATTCGACTATGCGACCTTGTCAACTTGAAAACTGTTGTAAAAATGTTTACGTTCGAGCTTAACAGAGACGACGTGGTAATGTATCAAGACAACGGAAAAACCCACCAAGGTTCAGCTTGTGTGATTGGATGGGAATCACCCCGCTCGATCAGGGTAACTGTTCTTGACGAAGTTTCATGTCTGACCCGTGGATCGGTCATCTCTCCAGTGGAAATTCGTTATCAAGCCGACTCCAGAATAAGGAACAAGTCCTAGGTCTGTTTTGGGTCCATTTTCCACCAAGTTGACTAGAAAATTTAGAAAGTTTAAAGAAAAGTTGAAAAGTATGAATTTCTTTTGAGAAAATGTTAAGGTTTTGCAAAGATTCGTGTTTAAATGTGTAGAATATAGGTGGGTCTACACCATTCCCGATGAGATGACGTCACTCACCGATTACGTAAGCAATCCGTGATGATGTCACCTTCAAGAGCCCCAAATCGAGTGATTTCGTGAAGGAAACCAGTGATTTTGATGGAAGGGATGGTGGGGAATTGTGTATTGATGATAGAAGTACAAGATTCATGGAGAAAACTTACAAGAATCGCTTGAAATCGAAGGAAAAGTGCCTTAGAACGAGAGAGTGCGTCTGGTCGGATAAGCCTGTCACATCAAGTGATGTGATAGGAGGTATTTATAGTGCAAGAGAGGATAAGCGTGGCTCAATACCCACACCAAAGGGGCAACGCCATCCCCAACACTTGCCCGGGGTGGAGCAGCCGGTGTTAATCCAAACCGCCGCCCCATCCCACACCACACACCCCACAGTCTAGTGTTAATGTTTTGTTGTGTAAAAGGAGCTTGGAGTGAATTTAACATGACGCAACGAGATAGGTCGAGACAATGATACTACCCTTGGGTAGGGCTGTTCACGAGCCGAGCCGAACCGAACCGATCAGACCTTTGCTCATACTTGGTTCATTTACAAACCGAACCGAACTGAGCGTTTTTTCAACCGATCCAAAGTCGAGCGAGCGTCTTTCGACCCGAGCATTTTTCGAACAAACGTCGAGCGTCGCAAAACAAAAAGTAAATTCGACGATGTGAGTGCTAGTTATCAGAATAAAGTGCATTTTCTGTCCTTGAGGTTTCGTCTAATTAGAACACAAGTAAAGATTTAATAAATAACAAGGAATATAAAAAACACTCAATTGGTTCTATTGAGATTAAGTGAGCGGGAAGATAAATCGTCTACCGATCGAAGCATACCCTTGTTCTATCGGAATTTTGAAATTGATGAACCGACTGAAGGAAAACCCTATCGAGTTGGCGTCTTGGCGAGTGGCGATGGAGAAATCGAATAACGATGGCCACTAAGGGGTTTTGAGTAGGATCTTGTTGGTGCAGTTGTCTGTCGACTTCATCTTCGTTCGAGTCTTAGATTAGAACTGACAGATCTAGGCACGTTTTACGAAAAAGCAGAAACAAAATTAGGGTTGGAGCTAATTCCACACAGAATTACCAAGGGTAATTCCGCACGGAATTAACTACTTAATTTCGCTTGGTCATGTAATCTCGTTTGGAACATGTAATTTCGTGTGAATCATATTTTCGCTTGAGTCTGTTCAAGCGGAATTAGTTGTCTATATATAGGTGCTAGATCGTGTCATTTCGTATGAAATTAGTTCCGGTGAGCCGAAGTGCTGCCGAAGTGTCTACTGAGTTGTAAACCGTGTGTTTTCAATAAAATAGACAGTTAATAGTGATTTCGATGTTACACAAGCTAAACGAAGACTATTTCAATGAATTCTGCCTCTGATATAGTCTGAGATCTCTTCTGAACGACTCGTTTGGTCGGTAAACCGATCCTACAATTGGTATCAGAGCTCAGGAGGAAGAGTTCTTACCGTTTAGCTCGTTTTCGCTCGAAAATTCTGACTTCTACACCTTTTTCAAAACTAATCAAGTTTTCACGGTTAAAATGGACTGATTTTCACATGTTATGTGCGAAACACTGAATTAACAAACCCTTGAGAAAATCAGATCAAAATTCAAAGTAAAAGTGAGAAAACTTGGATCAAACAGTAATTCCGCTCGAACGAATACTTAATTCCGTTTGAAAAATCTGAGGTAATCTCACACGGAATTAGCTAATTTCGTACCAATTGGTGATTTCGTTTGAAAGATTTCAAACGAAATTAGTAATTCCGTTTCAAAGGTATATTTTCGTTTGAGTTGGTCCACATGAAATTAGTAATTTCGCACCAAAAGTGTAATTTCATTTGGGTGTTCACACGAAATTAAGTAATTTCGCTCTAAATCGTAATTTCGCTTGTTAATTCATACGAAATTAGCTAATTTCGTTTGAAAATTCTATTTTCGCTTGAACTAATATCGTGTGAAGTTGTATTGTTGTGATTCTGCTTGAACAGGTTAATTTCGCTTGGGATAATTTCGTTTGAAATTATTTCTTGTGAACTTGTTATCTCGTTTGAAAAGTTGAATTTGTGAAACTTGGTTTGAAGCATGGATAAGATGTTTGATGAAAAGGACAATTATTATTATGAAAGATTTAATGATTGGCATCGAGGGTTTATAGATGATAGTAATAGAAATGTGAAGAAGGTTGGTTGGGAGAAAAGGTTTAAATACTTTGTGTGTTTGAAAAATGAGAAATTGGATGATCTTGCAAACCGATATATAGTCTTAATTGAACATTTAAAAAAACATGAGATAAGACTGTCAGATACTGAAAAAGTATCAAAGTCAGTAGAGTGGGATGAATTTTTGGAAAATCTAAAAAAGGATTCTAGTTTTTCAAAATTGCATCTAAAAGAGTTCATTAATAAACTAAAAACTCATGAGTTTGAAAATATAAAGAAAAGGAAAGAAATGATGAATGAATTTGAAAAGCATCTAATGGACATAAATTTGGATGTGATTGATGAAATAAACAAAAGAATTGTTGTATGTCTTAGAGCAAAAAGTGTTATGAAATATGATAACAAGAGGGGTTGTTATATTGATGAGAATGCGAATCCTCTTGATTACGTTAAAATTTTTTATGCAGGCACATTCTGGGTAGAGACAGAGAAAGCTCCAAAGAATGAAGAATCTGTGAAGCTTGGATCTTCGAATTCAGAATTAGTGTGCTCTAAATATGATAAATCTGAAGCTGACAATGTCAAACTCTTGAAAGATGTGGAGAGTTTAACATTGGAAATCAAACATTTGAAGGATGAGAAGAAATCTGATGATAAACAGATTCTTGAATTGCGAGGAAATTGTGAGAAGTTGAAATCTGAAAATGTCAAACTGTTGAGTGATTTGAACAGTTTGATATTAGAAAACAAAGTTTTGAAAGAAAAAGAAAAAGAAGTTGAAAACAAAATAAAATCTTCAAAAAACGAAGATTTTTGGATAAAATTGGAAAATAAAAATTTGAAAGAAAATGAAACAAAATTTCAAAGTCAAATAAAGATTCTTGAAGATGAGAAATCTGTTTTTAGCAAAAATAACATTGAAAAACAAATTGAAATAAATTCTCATCTTCAGACGAATATTCGACTTGAAAAAGAAGCTGAATGTGCTCGAAATAAAATCATAGAGTTAGAAGAGAAATTGAAAAGTTTTGTGACATCATCAGCATTGCTAGATCAAATTGTCCAAAACCAATCAATTATGTCCCAATAAGTGACAATGTCACAAACTATGACAAAGTCATAGTTGAAGATTGCGATGAAAAATCTGATGATGAAATTAAAAAAAATTGAGAAAAAGAAATTATTTTTGAAGTTAAAAGAAAAATTTCAAGAAACTAATTTGCATTCTACAGAAAAATGTGAATGTTCAAAACAGAAACCTGTGAAGAAGAATGCAGAACCAAAACAAAAAGTGAAAAATGTGAAAACTGTTCAAAAAGAAAATAAAAGCTCATCAGATCAATCATCCAATCGCGATAAAAAATCACAAAAATTGAAAAATCAAAATTCAAAAAAAAGTTGGTAATAAGTGGTGCAGGTTTGACCACAGTGCTCAAAAGCCAAATCCAGCCAACAAGAGGAGAAATGATTATCACCAAGCCAAACAATGCTATGATCTGAATGTTTGGACTGAAGATGGTGATTGGTATGATAACAGAGTGTGTTACACTTGTGGTATGAGAGGATACATTGCTGTTAACTGCCAGAATTGGAGTTACGAAATGAGGAGATGCTATAACTGCCAAATCAAAGGTCATATTGCCCAATGAGATCAAATGAAAGATCGAGGGCTGAGCCTCAGAAACTGGCAAAGAAACCAGTCAAGGTCATGCCCAAAGAACAGAAAGTGGAAGAAAAGAAAGTAAAACTTTCACAAGGCAAAAAGACAGACTAAGGAAGAAGAGGAAGAAAGCACGAGAATATCTCGAAAGGATTTTGTCCACAGATAAAACCGAAAAATCAGATAAAAGTTCTGATAAATCGTCTTGCTCTCCTAAGGATATCTCGAAAGGATTTTGTCCTCAGATAAAACCGAAAACAGATAAAAGTTCTGATAAATCGTCTTGCTCTCCTAAGGATGACAAATTAAGCAAAACGAATTCATCAGATACAAATCTAAGGACAGAAGAGAAAGGAAAGAAAGAGAAAGTGAAATGTTCATTCCTGGTGATGAATTTGTTTCTTCGGAAACAAAGAAGCCAGTTGTTGGCAATGATTTTTACTCGTCAAAGTCAAAGGAGCCACGTTCAGGCGATGAATCTGGTTCGTCAAAGCCAGAAGAGCCATTGGTTGAGGTAAAAAGTGATGATTCCGGTTTGACAATGAATGATGAAAATTTTCCATCATTGTCAAAAGGAATTTCAAAAATACCCAAGAATCGTCAGGCTTGGGTGAAACTGTTTAAATGATAAAAACCTGACTTGCAGGAGCTCCCGGGTTGGTAAGTGTGGAGCAGGAATCGGCATCTTTCAGGAGAAATTCACTTCGGTGATATTTCGAAATTCAAAAGATTAATCAGGGACATTAAGTTGTACTTGATTTTTCTTTCATACAAATGATTGTGTGGTGAAAGTTGGGAAATGATAAATCTTTTCAAGTGGTTAAAAAAAGAACAAGATGATGAATTGATCCCCAACCTACATGTGGTAAAAAAACAACAAAACTAATTCTTCTGGAAAACTATTTTGATTAAAACATACTTAAGTGTTTTGAAATCATAATGGGAAAATAGTTTGTTGTGAGGGGGAGTTCTGATTGTTTATGCCAAGAGGATGGCAAATTGAAGCGACTCTCATCAGTTTGTCAAGTTTGTACAGTCCGTTTTCAAATTTTCCCAGAAAATCAAAATTGAAATATATTTTGATTTTAGGGGGAGTAAAAATTTAAAAAAAAATTGAAAATTTGAAAATGTCAAAAACATTAAAAAAATCAAAATGAGTTTTGTTGTAAAAAGGGAAAATGATAGTACATCAGCTAAACAGTTGCAGTATGCTAAAGAAATGTAAAGTTTTAAAGTGTTAAGCAGTCTCGCTGATGATGTGCTGATAGGTTTTTACACATTTAGTAAATTTGAACAGGATATAAACAGAAATCATAATCTTGCTTATTTCGTGGGGAACATCTCTCGGATATATAGGTAACCCCTGAAATCCTGTTTGAAAGACGCTATTTCTGACATACTAGGTCTTTGTACGTGATGATATTTGGGGTATTATACCAGGACTTCTGATTTTGCGGAAGCAATAGCCTAGTCCTCGTATAATACTTTGCAAATAGCTTTAATCTTAAAGCTCGCCCTCAGTACAAAAATGATGAAACATTAAAAAATGCTAATCATGTACTGTTGAATTAAAAGATCTCCTAAAGGGGACCCACCTAAAGTCGAGTCGCCATCTCTCTGCTGAACGGAAGTTCTGACCTAAGCTCTCACGGTTTCGCATTTACCCCTTTACAGATATCATTAGTGTGCCCTCACCTGTAAGACTGAATATAGTTGTCTGGATACGGGAGTATATTCTGAGATGGTACACACATATAAGTTAAGATCTTAAAACATTAAATACGTATCTTGAACAAATTAAAGTTTGTGTAAAGATTTAAGAGGATCAGTATATCAGCAATCTAAGCGAATTTTTTAATTCTGAATACGAAATCAAAGCTTAACGGTACTTGTAACTTGTCAACAGCTGATATGATTCCCTAACACAAACTCACAAAAATATTGTTTGTATATATTTCTGTATTTCATTCTATAAAAAATTCATAAATATTTTCGACAACTGATGTTGGAAAGCTGATTTTCAAAATTCAAAAGGTGCTAAACAAGATGAACTGTGGATTGGGAGTGTGTGTGCTGAATTGAAAAATTTTGATTTAAGAAAGAAGTTAGTTTAGTTAATCAAGGTTATTTATTTGAACTTGATGTAACTATTATAAGTGAATGGTTTCTACCAAGTAAGTTTTTCTTATTGTTTTAAGTAAAAACTTATGTTTTGGTGAGAATATGTGTGCAGGAGATATTGAGGAAGCTAGGTTTCTGATCCTGTTGCTACGAAGAGCCAGGAAATGTTGCAGAACCTGTAGTGATCTTAAACAGGGGTAAAGCCAGGATGAAATCTCAAGGTGATAGCTAATTCCAGACAGCGATCCTAGCTTGATGAGAGGGGGAGTCTGACGAGGTTAGAGTCAAAGAGAGATCCTGGAACATCATTCAAGCAGACCGATCAAGATTGAAGAGTCGTCATGTTGAAGACTCTCACTGAAGATTCCGTCAACATTCAAGGGGGAGTCTGTTGGTGCAGTTGTCTGTCGACTTCATCTTCGTTCGAGTCTTAGATTAGAACTGACAGATCTAGGCACGTTTTACGAGAAAGCAGAAACGAAATTAGGGTTGGAGCTAATTCCGCACTGAATTACCAAGGGTAATTCCGCACAGAATTAACTACTTAATTTCGCTTGGTCATGTAATCTCGTTTGGAACATGTAATTTCGTGTGAATCATATTTCCGCTTGAGTCTGTTCAAGCAGAATTAGTTGTCTATATATAGGTGCTAGATCGTGTCATTTCGTATGAAATTAGTTCCGGTGAGCCGAAGTGCTGCCGAAGTGTCTACTGAGTTGTAAACCGTGTGTTTTCAATAAAATAGACAGTTAATAGTGATTTCGGTGTTACACAAGCTAAATGAAGACTATTTCAATGAATTCCGCCTCTGATATAGTCTGAGATCTCTTCTGAACGACTCGTTTGGTCGGCAAACCGATCCTACAGATCTTGTACTTCTGAATCGACTGGCGGGTTGAGACTTGAGTATTGATCGACTCTTCACATTTCAGTATGTGAAATTTGGACTCAATTACTCAAATGGACATTTAAGTATTAGACAACAGACTATTGGTATTGGACTTCAATTCTAATTACTTAAATGAGCTCTATATGGATTTTGGACCAAACACTGTTAATGTGAGACTCTAGTCATTTCATTAAAAATGATATGTATTAAAAAATAGATTGAGCCAACCGAGCCGAACCGAACTAAGCGGACCTTTGCTCGTGCTCGGTTCATTTACAAACCGAACCGATCTGAACCGAGCATTTTTTCAATCAAGCTGAATCGAACGAGCAAATTCCGAGCGAGCATCGAACGAACGTCGAGCGGCGAACAATTTGAACAGCCCTACCCAGGGCTGCAAACGAACTGAACGAACACGAACGAGACATTGTTCGTGTTCGTTTGTTAAAGAATATGTTTGTTCATGAACGGTTCATGAACACTTACCGAACGATATTTTATGTTCGTGTTCGTTTGTTAAGGAAATAAACTTGTTCGTGTTCGTTTGTTAATGTTAGACAACGAATGAAAACGAACATTGATGAATACAAATGGAAATAAACAAACACAAACATGCATTTATGAATAGATCATATAAGACACTAACACTTGTTAAACATTTTATTTGTCAGGAGCTTGTAATATTTAAATAATATATAAAAACAAAACACTAATGAACTATCGAACACAAACGAACACGTTACCGAACGTTCGCGAACATAAATGAACGAACGCGACATTTGTTCATGTTTGTTCATTTAACTAAACGAACGGAATTTCTTGTTCATGTTCGTTTGTTTAATAAACGAACAGATACAAACGAACTTACTACCGAACAATTCACGAACGGTTCGTCGAACGTTTGGTTCATTTACAGCCCTAGCCTTGGGTGCCCCTTAACAGCCCTACCCTGGGTGCCCCTTTAACAATATATAGTCTGTGAACGACGTCGTTTTGTTTCGCACCCAATCCCGTAACAGCCCTTGAAAACCCTAAATCGCACATAGCATCCATATATAAACCAACCGCTTCCACACTTCAGCAGCATCAACACCACCACCACCACAACCGAAGGTTATCTTCTCTCTCTATCTGTTACATTCGAAATAACGATTTCAAAATTAGGGTTTGTCATACATACATATATGGCTGTGATTACAAAGAGAGAGGGCTCTAGCGAGATATAAACTCGATGAACTGGATGCCGCCTCTACACAGATGGCTCTAATGGCATATCAAAACCGTTCATCGAGTTAGGGTTTTGCGATGACAGAGATCTCTTAATCTACACTTGATATGAGCCTTTTTCTTTTGGTTTTAATTTTAGTTTTAGTTTTTGAATGCATTTGTTGTATTTGATTGTAGATAGAGTGTAGATTTTTATCTATGGTTCCTCTGTTTATAGACAACAATGCGTAGATTAAAAGCCTAATTTTTTTTAAACTTAGGCAGCGGCCAGACAACCGTAGAGATGGTTTCCACAGATGAACAGTTTTTGACATCTGTTTGTCTACTAAAATCTATCTCACATTGTTGAAATTTCAATCTTGTTATATTCTAGATTTCTTTTTCCCAAAATATTTTTTGGTTATATTTGTTTACAATACTATTTAGTCTGTGATACAAAAAATTAATAGTTGTTAATTACAGTTTTCAAAGATGGTTTTTTTCTTAAGATCATAAATTTTGTCCTTTTTAATTGTGGTTTTAAGTTTCTGATAAAGTATTAGTTTCCATCTGCTTTTTTAAATGTATTTTCTAATAAGTTTATAAAAAGCTTTGTGATTGAGTTAAAACCAAAATATTTTTTTACCAATTGATCTCTGCTTGTCTTATTTTGCTAAAGGATCAAGATTAAGGAAGTAAGGAGTTCTCTAATGATTGCAAACACAAATTTGGGATTTACATATATTTTGGTTTGAACAGACAAACAAACTTTTTTTAAAGAGTTAAATGTCAGTTTAGTCTCTCTGGTTTGAGTTATTTTGCCAGTTTAGTCCAAAAGTTTAAAATGTTGCCGTTTTAGTCCAAATAGTTTCAAGTATTGTCATTTTAGTCCGTTGGGTTAACTCCGTCCATTTTTTCTGTCAGGTAGAAGGGTAATCTAATCATTTTATATGTTCGAATTGTCCTACTAGTTAACATTGTTACATATAAAAGGATCAAATTACCTTTCTATTTAACAGAATAAAGGGATGAGGTTTAACTTATTACACTAAAATGTCAATGTTTCAAACTATTTGGATTAAAATGTCAATGTTTCAAACTTTTACACTAAACTAGTAAAATGATCCAAACAAGGACTAAAATGGCATTTAACTTATTTTTAAATGATAAAGCACTTGCATAAGATTTCACAGCGATATGCCGGCTAATTGGACTCTCAATGACAGAAACAATTGGTCATTTACAAAATCACCAAACTGCATTCTAGCAAGATGCTTGAAAAAGGTGGTATATCTGTGCAGATACAAAAATATTTAAAAGAGAACAACTATAATAACATGGTTGCAAAATTATCAACTTTGAAGATGAGACATTTCTAACATCAAAAAGTATCACATTAAGTGGCTTTTAAATGACCAACACAAAGTTAGAATAATAATGACACACCTTTCGTTTAACATTGTGTCCTGGTTAATAATAGTTTCACAATAAGAATCGAGGCAAAGATTGAAGGGATTTTGCACCAATAACTAATTTGTTGCTGCGAATGAGTTAGTGGTAGAGTGGTAAAAGAGAGATTTAGGGGGTGTTTGGGGTTGAGTTTTGAAAATAGATTATGCGTTTTGAATAATCATAATCAGATAATTAGCTGTAACAAAACGTGCTGCAGAAAGATAGTGTTTGGATTTGATTATGTTGTTTGATATCACAATAATCAGATAATCAACATTGTTTGGATTTGATTATGTTGTTTGATATCACAATAATCAGATAATCAACTATTTAAGTGTTTGGCAAGTATATATATTTCAAAAAAATAAATAAGTGAAAACGTAAAAAATCAGTTTTGGATTATCACGTTTTCCTAGCAAGGGGTGACCTACTTATGGATTATCACGTTTTGAACTCTACAAAACGTAAAAAATCACTTTTTATTAATTTTTTACCAAACACTCAAAATAGATTTTTTGCGATTTCAAAACACAATAATCAAATAATCAGGTTGAAAACGCAATCCCAAACACCCCCTTATTGTTCCTAGTAACCTAGGTTTAATTTCTGTCCTAGCATTTAGGGGTTGTTTGGTTCCCAAAAACTTGTAGGAATTTGAATCTTTAAAATGAATTGAAATTTTGTGGAACAAGAATTAATTCCAATAAGAAGTTTCATTGTGTTTGTTATTTTAATTTTTAATGGTATTGAAATTTTTAAAAAAATGCAAATGACATTATTACCCCTAAATCTATCTTCCCCAAATCACTTTCAGAGTAAATCATTTTGTTTATCTAACTAATTCAGATCAACAAGTTTTGTTTTTTTATATATTATCGGGTTTCGGCCCCAGGCGAGGGTTTTCCCTGGTTGGGAAGGGGAGTGTATCCTGATGTGGTGAATTTTGTCGGTAGCTCATTTGGAGAATTTGTTAGCCGTTAAAAAAACTAATTTGTTGCCAAGTAAGATTAGCAAACCTACAAGATACTTGGAGATGTTTGGCTGTTCATTTGTTTCGCGCAGAAGGTGCATAGTGTTGATCCAAGACAAACATTCTGTCTAGCTAGTGGTAAAGAGTGGGGATTTGATTCATATCCCCTCTCCACCCAAAAATACAAAACTTCTTTGGCATCAGGTTATGTTTAGAAAA
Source organism: Helianthus annuus (assembly GCF_002127325.2). NCBI lineage: Eukaryota > Viridiplantae > Streptophyta > Magnoliopsida > Asterales > Asteraceae > Helianthus > Helianthus annuus. Next base: position 97,877,531 of record NC_035441.2, read on the forward strand.
TTTGTAGTTTGTGGCATGTAATTGGCACTATTATATTTGCCTTCAATCCTCTTTATCCTAGTACTAGAGATGTACAAAAAGACCGGTTTGGATTTCTAAACTGGTTCTTAACCCGCCCTGATATCACACTTGAAACCGGTCTGACCTAAAAACGATTCCAACCCTACCCAAATCGCCAATTTGTATAGTGGTCTCTTTATTGAAAAGTGAAACAGCCTTCAACTTGAACTGATTTAAAGTAAAAAAAAAATGTTTGAAAATCAAGTGTATAAACAAGTTAAGCAGTTTCTTAGTTCTTCGAGCTTTTGTTCCTTTTAAAGCTTAAACACTTTTAAACACACTTGAGCCAAAATAAGCTTGTTAAATATATGAGTCTAGGCCCAACTAGAGATAGAGATGGGCATAAAAACCGGTTCCTACCCGATCCCAGTGGACCCGACCCGGACCCGGTTCCGGTTCCTACCCGACGCTCAGAGGAACCGGTTCCAGGTAAAAAAAAAACCCGATGGATATTACCCGGTTAGAGATGGGCATTATCGGGTATTTTTAAAACCCGGAACCGGTTCCAACCCGGAACCGGGTAAGGATACAATTGATTGGAACCGGGTTGTCAGTGGAACCAGGTCCGGGTACAACCCGGGTACACATCATTTTTTTATAACCGGTGGAACCGGTTTCGGGTACAATAGAACCGGGTCCGGGTACTGTGTGGAACCGGTTACGGGTACTGTTTGGAACCGGTTACACTGCGTATTTCAATAAAGCTGCTGTCGACTACTGTTAAGAACCGGTTCTTAACAGAAAAAGCTGTTTTTTTTTTAAATTTGTACCGTTAGAACCGGTTTTCAAATATAAAAATCGAGTTTTAGGATCAAACATTTCAATTTGCATCATCCAATCCATCTATCTTCTTTCTCTGTAAAACACATTCAAACCCGAAAGAACAATATGGCATCGGAAGAAGGAGTTGTTTTGATTTTAGAAACCAAGCGTAACCCCGCTATTTGGAAAAATTTTGATTTGTGTTTGATGTCGGATAACCATGAGATGGCTCGTTGCAAGAATTGTGGGAAGTTCATGAAGGCGGCAGCAAACTCCACCCTCAAGAAGCATACCGACAAACATTGCCCGGTGACAAAGGCAAAAAAGGAAGAAAAGGGCAAAGGATCCGGTTCTTCTAATGTGTAGTTTGGTGGATGCGTTTGTTTACTTATGTTTGATGTCTTATGTTTTATGTGTGATGTTTGATGTGTTATGTTTGATGTGTTATGTTTTATGTGTTATGTTTGTGAAATAATAGTTCGTTTGTGGAAAAAAAAATTCGCATATATAATCGTTTAAGTAGTACAAAATCGGTTCCTTCGGTAATCAAAATCGGTTCGCATTTGTTTCGTAACAGAATCGGTTCCTTCGGGACTGATCAGAATCGGTTCCTTCGGGACTGATCAGAATCGGTTCCTTTAATTTATTTTTTTGCTCGTTTGCTTGAGGACGGTGCGGCACTTTCACTTCCGCTACGCTTTGGTGCGGGCACTTCGGTACAATCGTCTTCAGAATCATTGGTCTCTACCTCGTCTTCCTCTTCATCCTCTTCTTCAATAATCTTGTGCTCCAACTCCACCTCGTCTTCGAGACTCGACTTATGTTGAACACGATCAACGCCGTCCAAATGATCTTTTAGGCAAATTGCCATATCTAGCGACTCCGGGGTTAATCTTGTTCTTCTAATCGACAATACTCTACCACTAAGAGAAAAAACACTTTCCGAAGCTACCGTGGAAGCTTGGACCGTTAGTAAATCACGAGCCATGGTGGCTAGAATCGGGAATTCCGATTCTTTAGACTTCCACCATGCCAAAATGTCCAAATTATTATATTCCTCGGCCGTCATAGTAAGTGCATCATCCCTTAGTTTATATCGGCCGAGTTCACTAGATGGTTCGTTACCCCTTTGTTGTTTCGCCGTTTCGTCTCTAACGACGTTCAACATGGTTATGATGGGGTCGGCAATTGTTTCATCGTTAGAGGCCGATGATGAAGCTCCATTAAAAATGGTATGATTTTTTCCCCATATTTTTTTTAAATAATGATCATAAAGTTTATTCAAAGATTCCTCGAAAAGTTTTTTAGTTTTGGCTTTCAATGTTGGATTCTCTTCGTGCATATCTAACTTGTCGTAAATTTCATCAACTAACGCGTTAACACCCGCTACATTTAAAATTGGGTTTAAAGCGGCGGCACATAAAAATACGGGTGGTAAATCCAAAAAATATTTTTTAAATTTATTGATCATTGGTGTCAACATGTTCCTCAACATGTCACTTGAGTTTTCAAACTTTTTAAAATTAGTTGTTATCAAATACAATTCGGAAATAACTCGAGAACTAGTGGGATAATAAACACCGGAAATTAAAGTTGTTGATTTTTTGAAAACTTTTAAAAAATCACTTAGAGTTTGAATGTTATTCCAAGCCGTGTCGGGAAAAGGGTCGACTTGGTAGTCATCACTTAAAGTTGTATGAAATGCTTTTAAAGTGCCCATTTGTTTTAAAGCCATTTCAAACACATGACAAGTTGAATTCCAACGAGTTGGGATATCCCAATTAGGACCAATTAATTTTTGGTTAACTTCTTTACAAAGGTTTTTATAATCTTGATATCTTTCTTTACCACTTTTAAAAACATCTTGAAGCATAGTTCTAAAAGCTATAATAAAATCCGCTACAAATTTATTTTTTAAACCGTCTTGCACAACTAAATTAATAATATGAGCAACACATCTTGTGTGGAAAAAAAACACCATTACAAATTGGTTTGTACTTCAACTTTAGTTTTTGGATCGCATTTGAGTTGTTTGAGGCGTTATCGAAAGATATTGAAAATATTTTTTTCCTCTAAACAATATTTTATAATTGTGGCATTCATAATTTTATAAATATTTTCTCCCGTATGAGGAGAAGGAAACTCTTCAAATGCGATCGTTCGCTTCATCATTTGCCATGTATTGGGATCAACCCAATAAGCGGTGACACAAATGTATGATTCGGGTAAACCGTGTGGAGCCGACCACACATCACTAGTTAAATTTACACAAGTCTTTAAATTTTGAAAAAATGCAATTAAATCTTTTCTTGCATTTTCCCATATATTTAAACAATGACGTTTTAAAGTTCGACGACTTACATGTTTGTAGCTAGGTTGAAGCGTCTCCCTAATTAGCTTAGTGAGATCTGGGTCGTCAAAGTGTCCAAAAGGCAAGGCTTTTTTGATGACCAACTTTGCCATCCTATCACGAGTTATCTTTTGTTCGTAGCGGAAAATCTTACCATCTTTTGAAAGTTGAACTTGACCGGGTGTCAAATCTTTTAGAGCTTTGCAATACTTTTTCGCATGCTTCGTTAAAGTGGAATTAGAGTCCTTGCTTAACAAGGAGCCACAATGCTTGCATTGAGCCTTTTGCGAACCATCGCTCATCTCGACTAAATCCCAATTGCACCAAACATCCATATTGCGGCTATGCGATAATGTTCCCACCACAAATGGAGCATTTGAACCTTGTGGAACATTATTGACGGATGGGGAGTTTGTGCTTTTAGAGTTCTTGGAAGCCATTAAAAAAATGTAAAGAAGGAGAAGAAATAGATAGAAGAAGAAGATGATTTGTGGAAAAAAATAAAAAAATGTGATATTTATACTATAACCGGTTCCAACGGTCATATAGGAACCGGTTCCAACGGTAATATTTTACATTTAATGTGTTGACATATATCAAGATTCGGTTCTAACGGTAATATCCATATAAGAATCGGTTCCAACGGTAACATACCGGGTACAAATAGGAACCGAGTACAGAGAGGAACCGGGTACGGGTAGAAACCGGGTACAGAGAGGAACCGGGTACGGGTGGATTTTTCTAGAAAAAATAGGAACCGGGTAATACCCCTCGGGTTTTTTAAACCTGGGACCGGTTCCTCTGAACATCGGGTAGGAACCGGAACCGGGTCGGGTCCACTGGAATCGGGTAGGAACCGGTTTTTATGCCCATCTCTATACCCGGTTCTCATATTCTGAAAAAAAAACCAACCGTACCCGGTTCCTATCTGTACCCGGTTCCTACCCGTACCCGGTTCCTGTATGTACCCGGTTCCTATCTATACCTGGTATATTACCGTTGGAACCGAATCCTATATGAATATGACCGTTGGAACCGAATCTTGAGTATCTAAAACACATTAAATGCAAAATATTACCGTTGGAACCGGTTCCTATATGACCGTTGGAACCGGTTACAGTATATATAGCCCATTTTTCTCATTTTTTATTCACATATCTTCTTCTATCTATTTCTTCTCCTTCTTTACATATTTTTAATGGCTTCCAAGAACTCTAAAAGCACAAACTCCCCATCCGTCAATAATGTTCCATAAGGTTCAAACTCTCCATTTGTGGTGGGAACATTATCGCATAGCCGCAATATGGATGTTTGGTGCAATTGGGATTTAGTCGAGATGAGCGATGGTTCGCAAAAGGCTCAATGCAAGCATTGTGGCTCCTTGTTAAGCAAGGACTCTAATTCCACTTTAACGAAGCATGCGAAAAAGTATTGCAAAGCTTTATTTGACACCCGGTCAAGTTCAACTTTCAAAAGATGGTAAGATTTTCCGCTACGAACAAAAGATAACTCGTGATAGGATGGCGAAGTTGGTCATCAAAAAAGCGTAGCCTTTTGGACACTTTAACGACCCCGATCTCACTAAGCTAATTAGGGAGACGCTTTTTGACATTTTGGCATGGTGGAAGTCTAAAGAATCGGAATTCCCGATTATGATCAGTCCCGAAGGAACCGATTCTGATCAGTCCCGAGGAACCGATTCTGTTACGAAACAAATGCGAACCGATTTTGATGACCGAAGGAACCGATTTTGTACTACTTAAACGATTATATATGCGATTTTTTTTTTCACAAACGAACTTTTATTTCACAAAGGAAACGGTTACATTGATAAAGTTAAACCAACAAAGTTGAACAAACATCACACATAAAACATAGCACATCAAACATAAGTAAACAAACGGATCCACCAAACTACACATTAGAAGAACCGGATCCTTCGCCCTTTTCTTCCTTTTTTGTCTTTGTCACCGGGCAATGTTTGTCGGTATGCTTCTTGAGGGTGGAGTTTGTTGCCGCCTTCATGAACTTCCCACAATTCTTGCACCGAGCCATCTCATGGTTATCCGACATCAAACACAAATCAAAATATTTCCAAATTGCGGGGTTACGCTTGGTTTCTAAAATCAAAACAACTCCTTCTTCCGATGCCATATTGTTCTTTGAATGTGTTTACAGAAGAAAGAAGATGGATGGATTGGATTGGATGCAAATTGAAATATATACACCTAAATCGATTTTTTATATTTGAAAACCGGTTATAACGGTACAAAAATTAAAAAAAAAAGCTTTTTCAGTGGAACCGGTTCTGAACAGTAACCATCAGCTTTATTGAAATACTCATTGTAACCGGTTCCAAAAAGTACCCGTAACCGGTTCTACATAGTACCCGGACCCGGTTCCGTTGTACCCGAAACCGGTTACACCGGTTCTAAAAAAATTGATGTGTACCCGGGTTGTACCCGAACCCGGTTCCACTGAGAACCCGGTTCCACTCACTTGTATCCATACCCGGTTCCGGGTTGGAACCGGTTCCGGGTTTTAAGAATACCCGATTATGCCCATCTCTAGGCCCAACCTTCATATACCGAGCCTGGTTAAGCCCATGTTAACAAGTCTATTATTTATAGAGGGAGGGGCATTTTAAGATTACCAAAAAATAAGAACTTTTCCCTCTCTTTATTTATAGAAAGACCCCTAAAATGAGGGTAGTTTGGTCTTTTAAACATTATTTATTTTTTAGCCCCTAAAATTATTACACTTAAATCCCTAAGGTTTTAACAAAATTATAGATAATCAGTTACAATTCACCCCTCCATAACAAACTTATAATTTTTTTACGTATCTTGACATATCTTATAAACTATATTGTTTAAAAAAAATCCAAAGATAGCATGACGACTTACACATTTTTGTCGACGTTTCATTAGTTGTCTTGTTCAATATCGACGCACGGATTAAAAGGTACAAGTCGATTATGCGTTAATGTACAAGTAATTAATACTTGTGATCTAATGTGCCTAATCTACAAAAATGGGCTCCATCTATGCAAACAAAAACAAAAGAAATTTAAAGTACCGTAACATAAAATGAAGATATTATGTGTCACATTTTATTCTATTATATGTAATAAAAACTTAAAACTAACCACAACAAACTTCCTAAATAAAGGGGTGACAAATCTAAAATTAAACCATAATTCACTTCTATAGTTACTATTATAAATATAGCAGGACACTCCTATATATATTTCTAAACAAAGTTAAAAAAATGAATCCAGTTCTGAATTCAATTGTTGCGAAATGTCAGTTTTGTTATATCACAGCAGTGAATATTTTTTTTCTTTTATTTACTTTTATGTGAATGTTAACTTATTTGATTTTTCAGATACAGTTGCATGATGAACATGCCAGTTTAAACAATACATTTGTCGAACAAGCTTCTAAGGTATTGATTTTGCTGGTTTCAAGTATTATTTTTGCGTATATCTTTCATATTAACATGTTCGTTATGTTATTATGTGTGTGTTTTATTGCAGGGTGATGGTGATAAAAGTATTGATATTATTTTTTATGGTGCAGTGTTTAGTCCATACAAGTCTAATCTTCAATGTGATTTTAGTGAAGATGTAATTTTAATGTTTATTTAATCTTTTTTTAACTTTTGTATTCAATTTTTGTCATTTATAGGGATCAGAAGGTTGAGACTCAAAGTAAGAGATCCAAGAGACTCTCTTAATGGAAATGGAGTGAGGTTATTAATTTAGACGATTCTGAGTACAATGACAAAGAATAGGAATTAGAAGATACTGTCGACTCAATCACAAACCAGAAAACCCGATTAAAAATACATCGAGTGTCAATTCAGAAACGGACAGATTTCCTGCAGTCTAATATGAAATCTATCAAGTGTTTTTATATATATATTTTTTTTTCATTTTCAGTTGTTATGTTTGACCTAGACGTATGAAAAAAGTTTATTTTATATTTGAACTTTATCTTTGGTGTTAATATAATGCAGTTATTAACCATATTAATAAAGTTCAAAATAAAGTTAATATCCTAAATTTATAAGTCAACTGAACTTATATAAGTTAATATCCTAAAGTTGCAATAAATAGATATTATAGTTAGATATAGTAAAGCTGAAACTATAAAATATTGCAGTTATTATTGGATATTAATCTAATAATTTGCATTTTTAACTAAAAAGTACCCCATCTGTCCCATTAAAAGTGTACTATTTTGAATTTTCAAAGTCTTTATATATAAACTTTGACCTTAAATAATTTTGTTTGTGTTAGATAATACTTGATGAAAGTTATATGATTTGAGTGTGTTTTACAAGTGTTTTTATCGGGTTAATTTTCATCAAGTTTTATATAGGACACTTTTAATGGGACGGAGGTAGTAATAAACTTTAAAGCTAAACTAAACAACTGAACTTACTATGATATAAAGTTAAAAAAAATAATTATTTTATAAACATTTTTATAACAAGTAATATAAATAAAATACTCCAGAAATTTACAATCTTTACTAGATAAATTCTAAACTGTGTTGCAAATTTTTAGGAATTATAAGTTCAACTATATTGTTATAGATAATATTAGTCAGTTCTAAAATAATTATTTACCAACTTGACTAGATACATAGTAGTAGATTGTGTTGCATATTTTTAGTGATTATTAGTTAAAAGTATACTCATATAGATAAGATTAGTTAGGAATTAAAAATTTGAACTTAGTATGATATAAAGTTAATAAAGATATAAACTCTTATCATCCTATTTTTTTTATAAAAAACAGTTATTGAAATCTTATAAAAATATAAATTTTTTATATTTGTAAAAAACCGAAATTTAACAATTTAAGTTGGGGAATATGCCACAGAATACTAATTAAGTTTTAGGAGTGTTCCAATTAGGTCACTAATAAAATTTATTGTTCCAAATTATGGTTGTAAAAGTCCCGCCTAGGCTCCGAGTACTCCCCGAGTACTCGCTACAAGGTAGGCTGCCGAGACACGAGTACTGGTCTCCCAGGCCAATTACTCCCCGAGTAATCTCCGCCTAAGCCGAGTACTTCCCGAGTACTCCCGAATCCGACTAGGGAGCGCCTAGCGACTTTTGCAACCATGACTTCCAATTAGATCATTCTACTTTATTTTGGTGTTCTAATGCTAGATATTTTACCTGAATAGCAGGTTATTGTCGGATCGAATACTGACCTGAACGAGTCGTTCAGAGGCGTTCTTCTATGTTTCAGGTGCGGAATAACAAGAAACGTAGATAGAAATAGCTTGTTCTTCACTTAAACTACTGATTTCATTGATTTAACAATGTTTACAGCCCAAACGTCACACCGGCAGCACCTCGGTATGGAATCCGTCAAAATTCTTATGGTTTCGCTTATAGTGACTCCTATTTATAGTGCACATGGTTTCGCTTATGTGTACATGACACACAAGCGGAACCTCTACAGTGACAACAAAGCGAAACCTCTAGCATATGTCCCTACAAGCGAAACCTCTTCCTAAAACACATACATTCTCCTATTTTCTCGTATATTGAGCCCTAATCTATACAATGCAATGTTTGACTTGATCCAAGACGAAATCAACAGATGTAGTGCACCAACAGACTCCCCCTCAGATGTTGATGGAGTCGTTCATCGATTCACGACCATGCTGTGTCTTCATCTCTTCAGTCTTGATCAGTCTCTGGGCTTTTCTCTCTCTTTCTTCAGACTCCCCCTCTGGATTTACTGGCATTCTTTTGTTCTTCAGTAACATCTTCAGGATCGTTGTCTGTCCTTCACAGGTTCTCAGAATCGATCAAGCTGACTCAAACAGAGGTCTTTAGGAATCGAAACTTGACACTCTATCTTCAGATCCAAAATCAAAACCTGACTATACCTGCACATGCTTAATCCAGCAATAAGATTTCTAGTTTTAACAACATGAGTGCACCAACCCTAACTCCCTCTCAAATCCATGTGCACCAACTACAACTCTTCCTCAGAATATGATGACCCACTTGTAGATTTGAAAACTATATTTTGATAATTTGAAGCACTCCCTCTCACAATAATGTCATCATGTTTAGCACTTGGAACTTTGAAAATCAGCTTTCCAACATCAGTTGTCGAAAATCTTTTTGAATTTTCTGAAACTTTATGCTAAAACACACACAAAATCTTTTTGGATTTTTCTAAAGGAAGGTAACTGACATCATTTGTAAAAACACGAGAATGTAGAAATGAAATATTTACAAACATATTTTTGTGAGTTCGTGTAAGAGGATCATATCAGTTTTAAGACATGTCACTAACACCGTTAAGCTTGATTTCATTTTATGTTCTAAACAATTCACCTAGATTGTCAATATATCGGTCTACTGAAATTTTCACACAAAGTTCAATTGATCTGAGATACGATATTAATGTCTTAGATACTAACTTATTCGTGTGTCTCACTACTTGAATATACTCCCGTATCGAGATCCCAATATTCAGTCTTACAGATGAGTATACCACAACTGATATCTGTATAGAGGTTAGATGCGAGGGCCGTGAGAGCTCAGGTCGATACTTCCGTATACGTAGAGAGATGACGGCTTCGACTTTTGGTGTGTCCCCTTTAGAGGATCCTTTTACTTCAACAGCAGCGACTATCAATTTTATTGTTTCATCAGCATGCTGAGGGCGAAGCTATGTTTCAAGCTTTTGCGGAAAGCATTATCCGGGGACTATGTCAGTACTTCCATACAGCAGAAGTCCCGGGATAATACCCCAGATATCACTGAGCATAAAGACCTAGTATCTCAGAATAAGGGACCTTTCAAACAAGATTTCAGGGGTTACCTATATATCCAAGTTTGTGTTAACCCACAGAACAAGCAAGTTTGAAATTTAGTTTATATCTCGTCACAATTTAATAAATGTGTAAAAACCTACTGGCACATCCTCAGTGAGATTGTTTATCACTTTTTATCTTTACATTTCTTTAGCATGTTGTGACAGCCTACTGATGTACTATCATTTCCTCTTTTCACAACGAAACTCATTTTTGAATTTTATCATGTTTTTGTCTTTTTCAAAATTTTAAATGTTTTTGGATTTTCTGAAATTTCTACTCCCCCTAAAATGCAAACACATTTTAAAGGAAATTTGAAAACTACTAGACTCTTGACCCACTTGAAAAACTAAAAAATTAAAACAAACTGTACAGAAACTTGACAACCGACATCGAATCATATCAAATCGCCATTCACTCGGCATAAACAATCTGAACTCCCCCTACCAACAAACCATTTTCTCATTTAGATCTCAAAACACTTAAGTTTGTTTTAATCAAAATGATTTTTTCCGGAAAATGAGTTTGTTTTTTAACCATTTGAAGGTTAAACATGTGTTAAAATCGAGGTTATGGTTCATCATCTTGTTAGTTTTTCTATCATGTTAGTAAATCAAGTACAACTTAATGTCCCGGATTTACCGTTTTGCACTCAAGTAACTACTGTGCCACTTGTAAAAATTACCACTTGTAGGTACAACCAATCAAAACCAATTGTAGGAATATTACATCTACATTTTCAATCAGGATGCCGATTCCTGCTTCGCACTTACTCACCTGGAAGCTCCGGCGTAGTCCTACAACATGTAAACATTCAAACATTATCAATGATTTTCATACAAAACCATCAAAAACATGAATGATGCCGATTCATGATCCACGATATAAACTTGGGATCTCCGGCGAAGTCATAAGACTTCTATGGGAAACAAACTTCCATCCAAGTCTTTTCAGACTTGATGGCTTTCAAATCTTGCACAGTGGGGTTGTATGTTGCCTTTTTAGTCACATAAAAATCTTTAACCCCCTTTGCTTTGCCATTCAACATTTTCCCAAAAATTTTCTTTACACTTCCATTAAATGTTTTCTCAACATCAAATTCTTTTTTCTCAGTGTAAAACTGTTTTGAAATATCAACTTTCCAATTTTCTTTTTAACTTCTTCAAATTTCAGTGATAGAAATTCATCATCATTCACTGAAATTTTCTCCTCAACCTGTGGCTCTTCTGGCTTTGTGGAACCAGATTCATCGCCGACATTCACATCATTCCTTTTAACAAACTACACTTGGTTGTTTTTTCCTTTCTTTTCATACATATTCTTCTTCGAACATTCACCAACCTCATAAATTGAATTTTCAAAAACTTTAAGTTTTTCAGTTGGTGGTTCAATATCAACAACTTTTTCTTTTAATTTCCGAGAAACTCCCTGTTTTGTTTTTACATTCTTTGAACAATTCCATAAAATGTGACCAGCTTCATTGCATTTGTAACAGGTTCTAGTCTCTCTTTGATACACCACTTCAACTCCATTCTTTCTCTTCTCAGCAAGAAACTCTTGGTTTGACTGTTTCCAAAATGGTTTCTTCTGTTCCTCATCTGAGCTTCCACCTGACACAAATTCTGTTTTTGTTTCAGAACTTTTATCATTTTTATAATTTTCCGGTGGAACAAATCTTAAACCTTTCTTTTTGTAGCTACCATTTTGGTTAGGTTTCTTTTGAAAACCGGAACCAGAATTGTAACCTTTTTTCTTGTTTAACCGTTGTTGAACCCTTGAAGTATATTTTTTAGATTTTTCAAAATTTTTCAAAACTTTCAATTCAGGAATATTAATCTCTATTAGTTTGAAAGTTTTGTTAATCAATTCCGTTTTAATACTCATTATTGGGAACTCTTTGTTGTAATATAATTTGTCAGAACCATTCAAAGTATAAACAACTTCGAATGTTTCATCATTCAAATTTGCTTTTGATAACAAAAATTCTTTACTGTAAGACCGTTTGACTGACGACTTTGAACTGTTGACCGACGAACTTGACCCTCCAGACTCAGATTTTGACTCAGACTCCTCATCAGTATCCAACACCTGATCGACCACCTTTTTTATTAACTCAGACTCATGATCAGTATCGGACGAGGTAAACGTGACATCAATGTTATCTGGTAAAACGTCAGTTGTGTCGGTTTTTAGCTTTATATTGACTTCTTTTTCCAATTGCTCCTCGTTTGGTTTTCTAGGAGAGTACCCTTCCCAAATTGGAGGTGGACACTTGTTATAGCTAACAGTCGGTTTCTTACCACAATCTTTCTTCTTCATTGGCTTCTCGTCTTGAAAAGCTTCCATTCCTGCAACAATTGGGTAAATACGATCAATGAGATAATCAGAACTAGAATAACTTTGTAACAAACGTCTAATTCTCTCATTCTCGATCTTTTCTGTCTCCAACTCTTGCTTCCATTTAGCACTTTCTTCGATGTAGAAATTTATGGCTTTTTGCTTTGACATCATGACTGCATTCATCATCGTCAATGCTTGTTCTCTTTCTGAGTTTGTCTTTTGGAGACCAGTTACTGTTTTGTTCAAGACATCGTACGATTCTTTCACGTAGTTGAGATTGAACAGTAACTGCTCTTTCTTCTTCTCATATTCAACAATGATGTCATCTTTTGCTGCACAATCCTTGCAAGTTTCCAAACACTTCATGCAAGGCTTGACGACTTCAACAATCTTTTCAACTTCGATTGTTTTCACCACTTCAATTACCTTTTCTTCTTCTTTTACCTTCTCAACTTCAGACATTTTTTCTTCACTCACCAGCTTAGTCTTATCATTCTCCTCAGCAACACTTTCAGTCTTCATTTCCATGTGTTCTTTTTCAGCTCTTTTTGCCTTCAACTTTTCCAAGCGATCTGCAAAATAGAAATGAAAACTTTCAGGAGAAAGATGAGATTTTGCAACATATATATGTTTCTCTTCCTCATCATCACTGCTACTATTAACTGGTGACTGATCAAAGTGTACAGACTTTTCAGAATCATCATCCGATAAACTAGAATCAGATGGTGTTTGATCAAACACAACTTCCTTTTCAGAACTAGCAACGTTTTCAACACTCTCATCTGAACTCTCTGAAATTTCCTCAACATTTTCTGAAAGTTCATCAACACTTTCTGAATTTTCGTCAGACGTAACAGACTTTTCATCCTCACTCGTCACATTCACTCCAATAGACTTCATCCAGGTAGCAAACATGTCTGGCTCTCTGACAATCTTGGCGATGAAGGCATTGAACTCTCCTTTTTCATCAACAAACATATCCCAGCTAAAACCTTCAGGTAATCTCTCATCATCTTGATCTACTATACAGGCTTTGCTATCAGGAGATATGTATTTGTTCCAGCTGAAGTCCACTAAACATGCTCTCTTAGAATCCTCAATCTTTCTACCATGAGCCGTCTGTGAATCTTGTAATTGACCAACTTGCTGATAAATGGCTTTCCGGTAGTATTCATCTTTTCCGAACGGATTCTGAGCTCCACTAGCTTCTCTACCCTTGCACTCCCGTTTGAAATGGCCTTTCTCCCTGCAACGAAAACAAGTAACTTTAGATTTATCAAAACCTAAAGTAGATACATGAGCATCAAGAATGTCACACCCCGAAATTATCAGAGCTGGCGTGACTGGACCGGTATCTTCATTGCACAGCGGAAGCAAAAAGCTAAGACTTCTAAACAATGAACGCCCGCAAAGTACTCGAAATCCCGTGGGTTCTCCTATTCCAACCGTTCCGTAGTTTTGAAAAATGCAGCCTGAGAAAGAACATGCGAAAAAGTCAACATAAAGTTGAGCGAGTTCATAGTTTGTTTTTAAAAAGATTTTAAACAAATCTTTTTGTGTACCGGTTTAAAAGCTGTGGAGAAAATTTAGTAAAATCAGAGTTTCTTGGCATGTTATATGAAAACTGTGGGTCTAGCCCACAAGAGTATTCGTGCATTGCACGAGAGAGAATGGGCCGAGCCCAAAAGAATATTTGTAAGCAGGACCAACACGTCCTCTTACTTGTACATAAGTTGAAAACATTTTCAAAGTTTGTAAATACATGTATTACGAGTTTGCGTCAAATGAATATTAAAAACATTTGAAAGTTATAGTGTTCTAAGTTGGTATGTAAAGCGTCTATGAACATGTTGATCATTAATATTTCGCGAGGACATTAATATATGCGACGACATAGGAGGTACTCAACCCGCGTAGGCAATTTAAGTGTCGAACTCTCGACGCTGGACACAACAGCACTCTAAGTGGTCACCCATGGACCGTGAGTGGGGCTCGCCCGTACCCATTAGATCTAACCTTTGTTCCTTGGTCCTCAAAAGGATTAATGGCACCTCAGTTACAGCCTATGCTCACATGATCTAAGAGTTCATTCCATAACTTAATCATACCTAAGTTTGACATGTATTTCCCCCCGAAAGTTGTTAACCGAAACGTTGAAAGAAAAGGGGGACATGGTCTCACTGAGTTGTCTCGTTTTTCGTACGCAGGCCAACCCAGTCCCGTTGTTGTAACTAGGTCATTCTCGTCACTAGTCATGAAAATCAAGCATGTTTTGTAAAACCGGTATGTTTAGTATAAATCGTTCGTAAACCATTCAAGTTTGTTGAAAATCATTTGCAACATGGTTTATAAATATGTGTTTTCGTTCATCGAAATAGTGTTTTCTTTTGCAAAAACTTGCATGTCTATCCACCCCCGAAAACATTTATAAAAATGTAAAACAGTAAAAAGTGGGGGTTATGAACTCACCTTGACATTCCTGTGCAAAGCTAGCCTAGCGTGATTCCGTAGTGTCATTCCACGAATGTGATGTAGCTAGCGTGCATCTATAGTATTCCTAACAGGGAATAACTTATCAGTTTCTAGTTTAAAGACGTAGTTAAACTACGTGTCCGAGCTCTACCGAGTCGTTAATAAAACGACTCTAAAGTAGTGTTGAGACTTTGATTTGAAATAACCGAACTATGGTTATTTGATCCTATTGATAATCGGGATGAAACTAATTCTCGAAAACAACTTAGTTTTCGAGTGTTTTAGAAAATATATACATTTATGTATATAATCATATATATATATATGGGTGTGTGTATACGAAGTCGTGTTAGTAGTCGCGAATAAAAGGCGTATATGAAGTAGTGATACGGCTAGTCGTAGTTTTCGTAAGGTGTAAGTATATGTACACTCGATATCAACTAACTCTGTTGGTAAGGTGTTATAATTGTGCGATGCTTGTCGTGTTCGGTTAGATGTTTGAAACGAATAATCTTTATAAGAGTATTCGAAGTCTCGACACTCGAAATAAATATAAATAATTATATTTATGTTATATATTTTCCGAATACTAGACTTTTGAAATACGATTTCCGAATCGTTGACGTTAGGAATAAATATAAGACATTTTATTTATTTTATAAAATATAATTTTCGACGTTACGTTTGAAATAAATATAACTAATTATATTTATTTTATAAAAGTGTTAGAGTTTCAATGTGTTTTCGTTGACTTGTAATCCACTTTTGTCGAAACATTATAAACGCGTTTTGTAAGTCGTAAAGTGTCGCCAAAATAAATATACTCTTATATTTATTTTATAAAAATACCTCAATCTCGTTAGACGTCGTTTATATAACATAATTATGTTTGATATTTCGGATTTTTGATGAAAAACGGACAGAGTTTCCTCTGTTTTTGGACGATCCCGACAATCAAACTGTCGATCTTTTTATAAAAATTCAACAATTTTCACCAAGCAAACAATATATACTAAAATTATACGAAATACGACAAGATAAAATGTAACTAATCACTAATCGATTCGGGTCGAGCTCGGTTCGCGTAGTATAAAAATCTATTCTAATTTCGTGACGTTAACTTTACCGGATCTTGTGTTTGACCAGTTGACCCTACAGTTGACTGGTTGACCAGAGTTGACTTTTGTTGACCTGACCCGTTTTGAATTGAATCCGAACCTGTCGAACCGAACAAACTTGAGGTGAATCGAGACCGAACCAAAAGTAAACCGCATACTCAAAACGGACCCGAGATGATGTTTGACTGGCGTTGACCAGCTGTTGACCTGTTGACTAATAGTTGACCGTCTGTTGACTCGAGTTGACTCGGGTGTTGACCGAGTTAACCGGGTTTGACCCGAAACTTTGACTCGAAACATACTTTAACTTGCTGAACCAGAGCCCGACACGAAATCCGAGCCTGGTGCTGAACCGAACCCAACTGTTGAACCGTGCCCTCGAAACAAATAATAAAAAATCAAATCATCATCATCAGTGACATAACTATCCATCAACTTCATTAGTCTCCAGCAGAAACAAAATGAAAGGGAACGACGATTTACCGGAGAACTTGACGGGAGAAGATACCACCGCCGCGGTGAGCGGCGGCGCTGCCACCATGTGCAATCATTGCCGGCTTCGACCCCCCTACCATCACCATCTTCTCGTCAACATCATCACAATCATCGGAAAACATAATCGTCATCAACAGGAATGAAGCGGCCGGAGCCGATTCCGGCCAGATCTGACCCGATTCCTCAGCAGCGTCGTCATCATCAGCTTCAACCTTCGTCATCAGTCTGTATCATCATCTCTGACGTCACCAGCGGAGCCGGTTTCACCGGTCGGGCATGTAGCCGGGGGGGGGGGGGGGGGGTTCGTGATGTTGTCGGTGAAGGAGGGTGTTCGGGTGGATCTGCTCGACAAAACACCGTCGGCCGTCGCCATCGCCAGAGCCAGGCGATTAGGCAGGTCGAACAAAGGGGGGGGGTGGGTGTTTTGCCGGTAACTCTTGTTTGTGTTTACAGAGATTTCGAGAGGGAGAGTAGGGTGACCGAGAGGGTGTCTGGCTGAAGGTGTTTCATATGTATGTGTGTTGTGGATCAGGAAACTATGATGCAATGAGGTGTTTTTCATGTTTCCTTGGAGTATGTAGTAGAGAAAAGGGGAGTTTGGGAAGGAAAAGTAAAGTGTCGGCTGATGAAATGAGGGATTTAGGGTTTTCTTTGCTATTTATACTTAGGTTAGAATTTGTCTTAATGGGCTTGAGCCCAAGGCCCACAAGCCCAATCCACGTGTTTTTAGTGGCCCATCAGCTCAAAACCCAAACCCCGCGGAACGTCGTAAGTCAAAATTTTAGTATCAAATTATGACAAATTAGAGTCGGTGGCGCGTTTGTTTGTCGTTCACCATAATAATCGCGTAAGTTCGCGTCATTGCCGCTTTAAACCGTTCTTCGATCCGATTTCAACTACGGTTATTAGAATTAAATTATGGAGCTAAATATAACGTAAAATTTAAGTTTCAAAGGTAATTACACATCTCCGATGCTTCCGTTTCGTTGCCGGTGCGTTTCTTACAGTCGCGTTTTCCATTCACGTTCGCGTTTGCGATGTACGGAAGCATGATAAATTCGCAATACTAAATTTATAAGTATATGTTATTTGTATAAACTTCGTAATCGACGGCGTTGTCAGTATTTTGTACGGTGTCAGTTCCTTATCGTTTATCGTTACGCAGTTGTTCCGAAAATCACCGTATGCGCACTGTAGCGTCAGATAAGCGTTCCTAGGCATTCCAATGGCCTAATTAAGTTAATTGTGCCTTAAACACTACTTATTATCGCCTTAAACGTTTGTTAATCGCGTAATTAGAAGGTCGTTAATTACAGGTTGTCACATTCTCCCCCTGTTGCAGAAATTTCGTCCTCGAAATTTAGACTATGTTATCTCCTCAGAGTTGTGTCGTTCTTAGGTAAGTCCGAATAATACCAAAGTGAATGACCGTGTAATCGAACCAAAAGTTGATCTGATTACGTGATTGCAAGAACACTTTGCATCAATAAGAACCCAACGGTTCAACTGAGTTTGTTTACAGAAATCGATGTCAAGTGAACGAGACGTTGTGATACTATCACCAATGTGACTGAGTTTATTGGGTTAAACAAAAGAGGAATCTTGACCAATAGAATTCCAATTGAACGCTCACAATAGGCAAATCAATTTTTGAAACAATAGCATTCACTACCAACGGAAACTTGCGTTGGTTGTTGTATGATTGAAACTTGAATTTAACAAGCTCGAATAAGTGGAATCATGAAAATGATTTGTCAACTAATGAACAATTAAATGAATAAAATCAATGTGTTGACATTATTGAGTTGCAAGGATACACCGAAACGAAATACAACCGAACATGGTGTATCATCATCTTAATACATAGTTGCATTAAGACTACTTAAATGATGTGTCAACGAAAAAAACATACATAGTTTCGCATGAAATAGTTGATCGTGATTAGCACAAGCTACAAGTTTATACCGACACCACAAGGTGTCGTAGTGAATGAAGCAATTCAATAATAGCGGTGACCGAACAAGTATCACCTATGTTTTGCATGAAACGCTCGATCATGATTAGCCCAAGCTACAAGTTTATACCGACACCACAAGGTGTCGTAGTGATTGGAATATTTCAATAAGAACGGTGATCAAACAAGTTCACCGTGGTTGAATTCAACTGAAGGTTCAACGAAGTAAATCTGAATGTTTGTTTCAAACAACTCTCATAGGATTTTCAATTGAAAATGAAACAAGGAAATAATGTTTTCGACCGAAAATGAAAAAGCAATGAATATCACAAAATGTTCGATCGATGCTGAAAGAACCGTTAAGAGGTACACCGAAATACGAAATGAATTTGTGTACCATTATCTTAACACACGATTGTATTAAGATTGCTTTAATATGATAAATCAACAAAGCGGATTTAATATCAATAAACAAATAGATAAATAATTAAATCCGTACATGATGTGTGTAAACGAGATTAACGCAAGCTTCAAACTTGTGAAAAAACGTCACCACAAGGTGATCGTGATTAAAGAAACGATTCAATGAAGTCGAAGACCAAACAAGCATGTTGTGGTTCAAAGCAAATGAAGTGCTTGTTGGGATTATTTCGAATATGATGGCCTCAATCCATCATATGGAATCCTGAATCGAATATATATTACGAGCAAGTTCAAACAACTGAACTTGGTTTAAGCACAATCCAAAAATGGATGCATGTATCGATACGAAATTTCAACATGGTTACAACGAAAAACCATGTATGTAGCTTGAAAAGGAAAAGAGATCCAACAAGTTTCATTGACTCGATATCAAGGAGTCAACGCTTTACAACAATGCAATCGTCCAAATCACAATGCAATAATCAACGTAGAGAAACAATATTGAACGTTGATAAAGCAACAATTTCGAGTGAAGTCACATGCGTAACAAACGACGCGCGTATAAATATGAATTCATCAAGAATGAAACAAATGAGCATTCACTATTACGAAAGAAATTTTTTTTTTGTGATGCAATGATCATTAGGGGGAGTAGAAATATGAAAGTCTACTCGCTATATGCAAAAATCAGAATTTCAACAAAAGAAGTTTAAGGACTTTACCTGGAAGTTCACGTGATGATCGGTTGCTAGATGAGATTACCATGGAATGCCGAACATTGCGTATTTGCCATTCATGAAATAGAGGAGATGCGAAGACGTGTGACTTCTTTTGCAGCGCCCATAGTTGTGAGTCTCATTAGACCTAGTATCGATCGTTATGAAACCTTGTTTCAACGTACCTCAGCATGATTTGTGTTGCTTGCAGGATCACTTGGCAAATTGCTGCGTTTCGATCAGTAGTTCTCCCGCTGACGGGATTAGCATCGTTGTTTCCGTGCCCAATCGTGTTTTCCAAAGGCCTTGCCTCGAAAGTCGTGTGTGATGTACTTCGACGTCCACTGACGTATAGTTTAAGTTTCATGTATACCTGTTCACTAGCATTTCGTTCTGCGTAGAATATGATGTGCTCCGACATCCGTTGATGTATAATTTGAGTTTCATGTATACTCGTGCGCACTAGCATTTCGTTCCGCGTAGGTTACCTGCTCTGGTAAGTAAGATAGCATAGACGACATAATATAATAGCGTTTGCGCGAGTTAATAGTCGCAGTTTCTAAGTGAGGACCTCTAATGAGTTTCGACGTAAGTTTTCCAAAGGTCCTAAATGCATGTTATCCAAAACTCTCAAAGTTTTGCTTACTATATGTAATCGTTTCATGTACCGTGTATCCAACACAACACTTGTGTATGTTTAAAACCAAAAGCGTTGACTCATTGTTTTCGGCAACGGTTGGAAACCCATATTCAGTCCTAGGCGTTCTGTATGTGTCCAAGTCTTAATAATCTAAGTTCCCAGAGGAAATAAGGTTAAAGCCTAGGTATCTCTACAGAAACCTAATTCGCTGAAACCTAATGCTCTGATACCAATCTGTCACACCCCGAAATTATCAGAGCTGGCGTGACTGGACCGGTATCTTCATTGCACAGCGGAAGCAAAAAGCTAAGACTTCTAAACAATGAACGCCCGCAAAGTACTCGAAATCCCGTGGGTTCTCCTATTCCAACCGTTCCGTAGTTTTGAAAAATGCAGCCTGAGAAAGAACATGCGAAAAAGTCAACATAAAGTTAAGCGAGTTCATAGTTTGTTTTTAAAAAGATTTTAAACAAATCTTTTTGTGTACCGGTTTAAAAGCTGTGGAGAAAATTTAGTAAAATCAGAGTTTCTTGGCATGTTATATGAAAACTGTGGGTCTAGCCCACAAGAGTATTCGTGCATTGCATGAGAGAGAATGGGCCGAGCCCAAAAGAATATTTGTAAGCAGGACCAACACGTCCTCTTACTTGTACATAAGTTGAAAACATTTTCAAAGTTTGTAAATACATGTATTACGAGTTTGCGTCAAATGAATATTAAAAACATTTGAAAGTTATAGTGTTGTAAGTTGGTATGTAAAGCGTCTATGAACATGTTGATCATTAATATTTCGCGAGGACATTAATATATGCGACGACATAGGAGGTACTCAACCCGCGTAGGCAATTTAAGTGTCGAACTCTCGACGCTGGACACAACAGCACTCTAAGTGGTCACCCATGGACCGTGAGTGGGGCTCGCCCGTACCCATTAGATCTAACCTTTGTTCCTTGGTCCTCAAAAGGATTAATGGCACCTCAGTTACAGCCTATGCTCACATGATCTAAGAGTTCATTCCATAACTTAATCATACCTAAGTTTGACATGTATTTCCCCCCCGAAAGTTGTTAACCGAAACGTTGAAAGAAAAGGGGGACATGGTCTCACTGAGTTGTCTCGTTTTTCGTACGCAGGCCAACCCAGTCCCGTTGTTGTAACTAGGACATTCTCGTCACTAGTCATGAAAATCAAGCATGTTTTGTAAAACCGGTATGTTTAGTATAAATCGTTCGTAAACCATTCAAGTTTGTTGAAAATCATTTGCAACATGGTTTATAAATATGTGTTTTCGTTCATCGAAATAGTGTTTTCTTTTGCAAAAACTTGCATGTCTTTCCACCCCCGAAAACATTTATAAAAATGTAAAACAGTAAAAAGTGGGGGTTATGAACTCACCTTGACATTCCTGTGCAAAGCTAGCCTAGCGTGATTCCGTAGTGTCATTCCACGAATGTGATGTAGCTAGCGTGCATCTATAGTATTCCTAACAGGGAATAACTTATCAGTTTCTAGTTTAAAGACGTAGTTAAACTACGTGTCCGAGCTCTACCGAGTCGTTAATAAAACGACTCTAAAGTAGTGTTGAGACTTTGATTTGAAATAACCGAACTATGGTTATTTGATCCTATTGATAATCGGGATGAAACTAATTCTCGAAAACAACTTAGTTTTCGAGTGTTTTAGAAAATATATACATTTATGTATATAATCATATATATATATATGGGTGTGTGTATACGAAGTCGTGTTAGTAGTCGCGAATAAAAGGCGTATATGAAGTAGTGATACGGCTAGTCGTAGTTTTCGTAAGGTGTAAGTATATGTACACTCGATATCAACTAACTCTGTTGGTAAGGTGTTATAATTGTGCGATGCTTGTCGTGTTCGGTTAGATGTTTGAAACGAATAATCTTTATAAGAGTATTCGAAGTCTCGACACTCGAAATAAATATAAATAATTATATTTATGTTATATATTTTCCGAATACTAGACTTTTGAAATACGATTTCCGAATCGTTGACGTTAGGAATAAATATAAGACATTTTATTTATTTTATAAAATATACTTTTCGACGTTACGTTTGAAATAAATATAACTAATTATATTTATTTTATAAAAGTGTTAGAGTTTCAATGTGTTTTCGTTGACTTGTAATCCACTTTTGTCGAAACATTATAAACGCGTTTTGTAAGTCGTAAAGTGTCGCCAAAATAAATATACTCTTATATTTATTTTATAAAAATACCTCAATCTCGTTAGACGTCGTTTATATAACATAATTATGTTTGATATTTCGGATTTTTGACGAAAAACGGACAGAGTTTCCTCTGTTTTTGGACGATCCCGACAATCAAACTGTCGATCTTTTTATAAAAATTCAACAATTTTCACCAAGCAAACAATATATACTAAAATTATACGAAATACGACAAGATAAAATGTAACTAATCACTAATCGATTCGGGTCGAGCTCGGTTCGCGTAGTATAAAAATCTATTCTAATTTCGTGACGTTAACTTTACCGGATCTTGTGTTTGACCAGTTGACCCTACAGTTGACTGGTTGACCAGAGTTGACTTTTGTTGACCTGACCCGTTTTGAATTGAATCCGAACCTGTCGAACCGAACAAACTTGAGGTGAATCGAGACCGAACCAAAAGTAAACCGCATACTCAAAACGGACCCGAGATGATGTTTGACTGGCGTTGACCAGCTGTTGACCTGTTGACTAATAGTTGACCGTCTGTTGACTCGAGTTGACTCGGGTGTTGACCGAGTTAACCGGGTTTGACCCGAAACTTTGACTCGAAACATACTTTAACTTGCTGAACCAGAGCCCGACACGAAATCCGAGCCTGGTGCTGAACCGAACCCAACTGTTGAACCGTGCCCTCGAAACAAATAATAAAAAATCAAATCATCATCATCAGTGACATAACTATCCATCAACTTCATTAGTCTCCAGCAGAAACAAAATGAAAGGGAACGACGATTTACCGGAGAACTTGACGGGAGAAGATACCACCGCCGCGGTGAGCGGCGGCGCTGCCACCATGTGCAATCATTGCCGGCTTCGACCCCCTACCATCACCATCTTCTCGTCAACATCATCACAATCATCGGAAAACATAATCGTCATCAACAGGAATGAAGCGGCCGGAGCCGATTCCGGCCAGATCTGACCCGATTCCTCAGCAGCGTCGTCATCATCAGCTTCAACCTTCGTCATCAGTCTGTATCATCATCTCTGACGTCACCAGCGGAGCCGGTTTCACCGGTCGGGCATGTAGCCGGGGGGGGGGGGGGGGTTCGTGATGTTGTCGGTGAAGGAGGGTGTTCGGGTGGATCTGCTCGACAAAACACCGTCGGCCGTCGCCATCGCCAGAGCCAGGCGATTAGGCAGGTCGAACAAAGGGGGGGGGGGTGGGTGTTTTGCCGGTAACTCTTGTTTGTGTTTACAGAGATTTCGAGAGGGAGAGTAGGGTGACCGAGAGGGTGTCTGGCTGAAGGTGTTTCATATGTATGTGTGTTGTGGATCAGGAAACTATGATGCAATGAGGTGTTTTTCATGTTTCCTTGGAGTATGTAGTAGAGAAAAGGGGAGTTTGGGAAGGAAAAGTAAAGTGTCGGCTGATGAAATGAGGGATTTAGGGTTTTCTTTGCTATTTATACTTAGGTTAGAATTTGTCTTAATGGGCTTGAGCCCAAGGCCCACAAGCCCAATCCACGTGTTTTTAGTGGCCCATCAGCTCAAAACCCAAACCCCGCGAAACGTCGTAAGTCAAAATTTTAGTATCAAATTATGACAAATTAGAGTCGGTGGCGCGTTTGTTTGTCGTTCACCATAATAATCGCGTAAGTTCGCGTCATTGCCGCTTTAAACCGTTCTTCGATCCGATTTCAACTACGGTTATTAGAATTAAATTATGGAGCTAAATATAACGTAAAATTTAAGTTTCAAAGGTAATTACGCATCTCCGATGCTTCCGTTTCGTTGCCGGTGCGTTTCTTACAGTCGCGTTTTCCATTCACGTTCGCGTTTGCGATGTACGGAAGCATGATAAATTCGCAATACTAAATTTATAAGTATATGTTATTTGTATAAACTTCGTAATCGACGGCGTTGTCAGTATTTTGTACGGTGTCAGTTCCTTATCGTTTATCGTTACGCAGTTGTTCCGAAAATCACCGTATGCGCACTGTAGCGTCAGATAAGCGTTCCTAGGCATTCCAATGGCCTAATTAAGTTAATTGTGCCTTAAACACTACTTATTATCGCCTTAAACGTTTGTTAATCGCGTAATTAGAAGGTCGTTAATTACAGGTTGTCACAAAGAAAGTCATTTCTCCCGGTAATTGTTTTGAACTTTTCAGCACGCCTAAGAACACTTGCAAGACACCATTTGATATCCATTAATTCCATCTCTTCGGCATCTATTTGGTCGTATTCCTCTTTGGTGAGCATGGGATTTCCGATCCGACCAGCTACAAGACCCTCATATGATAACAATACAGAACCAAGTAGGGCCATGTGGTCTTTTGCAGTATCCTCAGAAAAACTTTGACCTTCTGGAAGATTTAGAGCTATATTGCATTGAATCACATAACCATTTCCAGTTTTTGTACTCTGAGACTGAAAGCTTGTGTTTGATTCTTTAGGATTGACACTTGGAAATGATGAGAATCCGCTGCTGCTTTTTGTTGAACTCTGATCAGCTTTTTCCATTGAATCACCAGCACTAAAAGCAGTTTGGATTTTCGGACTTCTCTCAGCTTCTGGAACCAGAACACTCCCTTTGTAATACATCTTTACATCCTGTTGACCACTGGGACTGTTCATCCTAGCAATCTTCTGTTGTTCCAGATCCTGACTCTCGATCTTTTCAATAAACTGAGATATAGTCAACCCATCATAAACACCAGTGTTTTTCAGAATCATCAGATAAGTTCCCCACTCTTTCTGCGGTAGTGCATCAGCCAACTTATCCACCCACTCTTCACGATCTTTAGTAATGCTCAACATAGACATGGATCGCACTAGGTGACAGTATCTCTCAATCAGCTTCTTCGTGTCTTCACCCGGTAGACTGCTGAACAAATCAAACTCTTTCTTTAGCAACGCCTTCTTGCTTTTAATCATATTCTCGCTACCTTCAAACTTGACTTTAAGAGCATCCCATATCGACTTTGCAGTTTTGTCGTGCTGTAGCAGAATGAATATATCTTCTTTGATCGCTTGCTGCAATAAACTGATCATCATCTTCTCGGCTTTGTACATCACCCGTTCCTGATCCGTGAATTCGGATAACTGTTTGATAACCTGCAATTCTGTTCGAGGCAACACATACTTCTTCAATATACACTCCCATGATCTAAGATGATTCGCCTGAACCCAGTTCTCGAATCTATCTTTCCACCCGTAATATTCTTCGATACTCATCAATTTCGGGGGCTTTTGGGTGGTTCCCGTCTCGTTCTCTAAGTTCATGGCCTGAGCAATCGCAGCTGGAGTAGACGGTGTTGCAAACGCATTATAAAACTCGGTATCCATGATGATTTAGCACATTTTTCAAAAACAATGACGAACAAGCGAAACTACTGATATTCACACAAGCGAAACTACTGATGTTCGAATAAGCGAAAATAGGGTTTGTTCGGATAAGCGAAACCCTGATTGTCCTTTGAAGCGGAACCGATTGATGACCTTTGGAACGAAACCTTAAATGTTCAGATAAGCAAAACTTTGATGATCACTGAAGCGAAACCTATAAGCGGAACTTCAAATATGTCCTTTGAAGCAGAATCTTGAAGCGGAACCTTTGATGTTTTTTAAGCGGAAACTCACTTATGGTGACACACAAGCGGAACTACCACGTAACTTGGAGCGGAACCTCTGAAAAATGACCGAATAAGCGGAACTATGAAGCGAAACAGTCAAGTGTACAAATAAGAGGAACCTATTCGAAGGTCAATTTGCTCCACTTTTAGTCCATATTTTGGCATGAAACTTTCCAGGGTTTATTAATGTCCAATAATACACATTCTGTGCAATTTTGATCCAATTCTGACCGGTACAACTTTCCGAAATGATAAAAGAAGGTGTAGAAGTAAGAAACAATGATGAAATCCAGCTAATTTCTGTAGAAAACCTCCTCCCAGGCTCTGATACCAATTGTAGGATCGAATACTGACCTGAACGAGTTGTTCAGAGGCATTCTTCTATGTTTCAGGTGCGGAATAACAAGAAACGTAGATAGAAATAGCTTGTTGTTCACTTAAACTACTGATTTCATTGATTTAACAATGTTTACAGCCCAAACGTCACACCGGCAGCACCTCGGTATGGAATCCATCAAAATTCTTATGGTTTCGCTTATAGTGACTCCTATTTATAGTGCACATGGTTTCGCTTATGTGTACATGACACATAAGTGGAACCTCTACAGTGACAACAAAGCGAAACCTCTAGCATATGTCCCTACAAGCGAAACCTCTTCCTAAAACACATACATTCTCCTATTTTCTCGTATATTGAGCCCTAATCTATACAATGCAATGTTTGACTTGATCCAAGACGAAATCAACAGATGTAGTGCACCAACAGTTATAGTCCTATATGACATTTATTTATGGTTAGTTGTTTATCTTCGTTTATGACTATAAATTAAATGATTTTGGTGTAGGAGTAATTAGTACTTTCTTTCATTAAAAATTTACTGACATCTAACTATTTTTCACGATTTTATAAAAATTTTGATAACTTTTTAGAGATTTTGAAAAAAAAATCACATTTTTTAATTTTTTTCGTATTTTTTTAACTTTTCTACAATTTTTTAAAATTTTTATAAATCTATTTCGCATTTTTTTCTAACCCATTTGTCATTTATGTGCCATGTCAACAATTTTTTTAAATAAAAAACCTAAATAAATGCCATTTGGATAGATGACCTTTTATTTAGGTAAAATATCTAGGATTGAAACATTAAATGAAACTTGAATGACCTAATTGGAACAAAAACAATTATGAGTGACCTAATTAGAACACTCTTGGAACTTGGTTATTATTGTACAAAGTTAACCCTTAAGTTAAAGCTCTAAAATGTACTTATGAGTCAAATACTATTTTTTATTTTTATAAAAACGAAAACTTTAAACTTAAAGTTTATTGGATGAATACTATGTGGATATTTAGAAAAAGTTATGAACTTTAAAAAATAAAATTATACTTTATAATTTAACCAATAAAATAAACAAACTTTACAATTATAACAACTTATCTTTTATTTTTTGTCTGTTGATTATTAATTTTTATACAAAAAAAAACAATATTTTTTATCTTTTGATTATTAATTTTTATAAAAGAACAAAACTTTTACATTTGTGTAAACTTATGACATATATCCACCACAATAATGTTATCATAAATATTATACGAATAAGAAAACTATCATAAACGAGTGTCGCAATGCAAAGTGTCGCCCCCGTCGCATCGCGCGGGCACCCTGCTAGTATATATATATATAGGGTAAGGTTCATGCGAGAACCACCCTTATTGCGAGAACCGCGAGAACCAATGTGAACACAAAATAAAATCTAAAAAAAAATCAAAAAAGCACTCAAAAATTTTTTTTATTTTTTTAATATTTTTTAACAAAAAATCGCTATATTTCGTTCCATTAAAAAAAAAAAACTTTTTTTTTTCGAGTAACAGTTATCCATGCACATGTGCATATGTATCATTACTTCAACAAATTCGGTAATACATTATCAGGAATAGACAATTGCACTTTAATTTACAATACCATTAGTAATACACTACTTTTTACATTACCAATATTCAAAATGCACATGTGCATAATTAGGTATAACCATGATATAACGTGTTTTGGTACAAAAAGTTTGTGATTTTGAATGGAGAAGTAGACCCATATGCATGTTTTTTGGTTAGTTATATCTAGTGGTTGATGGTTTGGTTATAGTTGTCAATTTTTTATGAAATATGTTGATTGGATGGTATAAATGGTGTTTACATACATGTAATAAAGTGAAAATATTGTTAATGGTATTGTATTATGGATGGTAGGAGGTAATGGTATTGTATTATGGATGGTAGGAGGTAATGGTACTGTATTATGGATGGTATGATAGATGAAAGGGAAAGTGTATTCAAAGTGGTGTACCAAACACCTTATTTCATGTTGATACATATAATGCACATGTGCATTTCTAATATTGGTAATGTAAAAAGTAGTGTATTACATATGGTAGTGTAAATGAAAGTGCAATTGTCTAATATATGTAATGAATTACGGAATTTGTCAAAGAAATGACTGAAATGCACATGTGCATGCTTGTGTATTATGGATGGAATGATAGATGAAAGAGAAAGTAGTGTACCAAAACACCTTATTTCCTGTTGATACATATAGATGCACATGTGCATTTCTAACATTGGTAATGTAAAAGATAGTGTATTACACGTAGTAGTGTAAATGAAAGTGCAATTGACTATTATTTGTAATGAATTACGGAATTTGACAAAGAAACGACACATATGCACATGTGCATGGATAACTGTTACTCGAATTTTTTTTTTTTGAAATTTTTTTTATTTTTTTATTAACAAAATATAGCGATTTTTTCAAAAAAAAAGTAAAAAAAAAAATTTTTTTTTGGTGTTTTTTAGATTTTTTTAGGAATTACTGTTTGTGTTCACACTGGTTCTCGCGGTTCTCGCAATAAGGGGTGGTTCCTAACGGATCTTTGTCCTATATATATATATATATATATAGGGGATGGTTCAAATGAAAACCACTTTTATTGTGAAAACTCGAAAACTAATTAAAAAAAGCCTAAAAAACACACAAATTTTTTTTTTCAATTTTTTTTATAAAAATCGCTGCTTTTTATATATAAAAAAAACTTTTTTTCAAAAAAAAAAAAAAATTTTGTGTAGTGCACATGTGTAATAATACACATGTGTAGTACACATACACATGTGTAGTATTACACATGTGCACTACACAAAATTTTTTTTTTCTTTTTTGAAATTTTTTTTATATAAAAAAACCTGCGAATTTTGGTTTGCAAAAAAAAAATAAAAAAAAAAATTTTTTTGTATGTTTTTTTGGCTTTTTTTAATTAGTTTTCGAGTTTTCACAATAAAAAGTGGTTTTCATTTGAACCTTCCCCTATATATATATATATATATATATATATAGGGGAAGGATGTATAGAAAACCCACTTTAATTTAGAAAACCCGGGAAACTCAAAGCTCCCGATGTTTTTTTTTCTTGAAAAAATTTACACATGTTATATACATGTTTTTAAGGGTTTTGGGCAAAAAAAATCAAAAAAGCGCCGAGTAGATCTTTTTTAAAAAAATAAACAAGTTTTGGTGTAACACATGTTACATTCATCTGACATATTTGTAACATGTGTTACACCAAAACTTGTTTATTTTTTTAAAAAATATCTACTCGGCGCTTTTTTTATTTTTTTTGCCCAAAACCCTTAAAAACATGTATATAACATGTGTAAATTTTTTCAAGAAAAAAAAAACATCGGGAGCTTTGAGTTTCCCGGGTTTTCTAAATTAAAGTGGGTTTTCTATAGATACTTACATTATATATATATATATATATATATATATATATATATATGTATATATATATATATATATATATATATATGTATATATATATATAGTGTATCGTACAAAATGCCTTAATGTACATTATGTACGCGATTAGAAATCGCATGGCTGACTAACCCGGACATGTGTATAAACTCGCATGGCTCTTAAACTCAGACTCCCCAAAAAATGGTTGTTCGCATGTTATATACAAATCGCGTACGCAATGTACGTTACGGGATATTGTTCAATAACCGGCCTATATATATATATATATATATATATATATATATATAGTAGACGAGGAGTTAAAATTGACACTTTTTAAAATTTAGGATAAGTAAAATGGAATAGTAGCACAGAGGTCAAAATTGTCATTTTTAAAAGTTAGTTGCAAAGCAAGTGGATAAAATAAGAGTTGTGGAGGTAAATTGAAAGTTGATAGCAAAGAAAAAGGCTAAAAATGAGTGTTTACAAAGTTGAAGATAAATGTGAAACATCAACCGACGACGACATTCATCTGGAAGAATACAAGTAATAAATAGACCCGTGTGCGTTGCAGCACAGGTATATTGCAAAAGTCGAATGGATTAGCGCAAGTGCTATGTAACGCGACCGATGCACAACAATTAAAAGGGTTTTGTTATAGCTTTAAAAAATAGAAAACACATGAAACACATAGTAACTCGAATTTATACCTTCGAATAGAAATATATTATATTTAACGACACTCGGTATGGTATGTAAAAAAACATATTATACTTGCACAGAGTTTTCGTCTAAAAAAAGATCAACTCGAATTTATACTGATACATACATAAAAATCCGCACGTAAAAAGTTAATTTTTTTCAAGTAAAAGAACAAAAAGGGGCAAAGTCGAAACTTTTGAAACTCAAAAAGGTTGACGACAAATTAGTTCTTTAAAGAAAATTGGTAAACAAAAATCATTAAAAAAGTTACATCTAAACGTAGATCAACTCGAATTTATACCGACACATAAATAAAATTCCGTACCTAAAAACTTTTTTTTTCAAGTAAAGGAATGAAAAACGGTAAAGCCGAAACTTTTGAAATTTAAGGAAATTAACGACAAATTAGTTCTTAAAAAAAGATATTAGGGAACGAAAATCATTAAAGAAAATAACATGTTAAAAATGCATATTATATATGGTACATGGGTAAAGCTAGAATATTAGAAACATGAGGGATTAAACGTTGACGTTTGTAAAGCCTAGGGACTAAAATTGCAATGTGGTGAAACTTTGAAAAAAAACGTAAAACTAAGAGAAAAAGAGTTAAAAAATGTAAAATTGGAAAGTATAGGGGGTGCCAGTAAAATGAAATATGGGCTAAAAATACCATTTTGTAAAGTTAGGGGTTGGATTTATTATATTGTATAGAGTAAGGGGCTAAAAATATTATTTCTCAATGTTGAGGTGAACTTGTATTTTATTGAAATGTGGAAGCGATGGCCTTGAATTTATATGTAATAAAATCATTTATATGTTTTCTAACTATATAGTCACTTAAGTTTTAACATTATTCTATATTTGAGTTTCTTTTATAAATGTTTAAAACTAGTTGATGTCCCGTCCGTGTTGCGGGGCGATGACCGAATAACTCTTAATCAATTAAAAAAACACTATCATAGTTTTGTTAGAAAAAAAAACTAAAACGATGACAAGACCGTAGTTCTAAGCTCAGGGCAAAACTATAGTTTGTCAGGATTAATGAGCGAGTGTTAGGCAGCTCCTTGACATGAAAAAAATTATATCCAGTCAACCAATTAAAAAAACACTTTTACAGTTTTGCTAAAAAACTAAAACGATAGTGATACTGTAATTTGAATACTGGGGGCAAAGTTGTATTTGTTGACTTGGGTAAAATCGTAATTTGCCAAAAGTTAAAGTGATAGTAATACTATAAATTTGAACCAGAGACAAAATCGTAATATAACTTTGCACTAAGGACAAAATCGTAATTTAAGCTGGGGACAAAACTATATTTTTTATTTTAACCGGGGCAAAATCAAAATTTTGAATTGAGGGAAAATCGTAATTTTGAACTGGGGGGCAAAAGCATATTTTTATTTTGAACCGGCCAAAAAGCATATTTTTAAACTAAAGGTGAAATAATAACTTTTGAAACGGGGGGCAAAAGTAAAAATTTATTTTGAACTGGTGCCAAAATTGTAATTGTAATCGTAATCTGGGGATAAAATCATATTTTTGAACCGAGGGCAAAATCGTAATTTTGAGCGAGGGACAAAAACATAATTTAATTTTGAAGTGGGGTAAAAACGTAATTTTATTTTAAATTTAGGACGAAACCGTAATTTTAAAACGAATATAAAATTGTAAAATGATTGGTTCAAAAGGAAAGTGCCACGCAGCTGCGTGGCACTATTCCCCTCACTTGCCTGCGTGACACTATTCCCCTCACTTGCTATTGTATATGTAGGAAAGCTACGTGGCACTATTCCCCTCACTTGCCTGCGTGACACTATTTCCCTCACTTGCTATTGTATATGTAGGAAAGCTGCGTAACACTATTCCCCTCACTTGCCTGCGTGACACTATTCCCCTCACTTGCTATTGTATATGTAGGAAATGATTTATCAAAACAGAAGATAATAAAATTTATTTGTTATTTAATTAATGAGTTTATTTCAACAAATCTTCCATTTGAGGTTACTAGAGTGGTGCTTGTGTAATGAGAGTTACTAGAGTGGTGCTTGTGTAATGAGACGGGAACACAATATCTAGGTTACTGATTTTTAAAGGTGTGTACAAGGCGATTCGCTTCGGTTTTGTGCCATAATAATAACCAAAATTTTTGGTTCGGTTCAACTTTAAACCGGCGTACCGCATATGGACCCAAAAAAAAAAAAATTAAAGCTAAACATGCCAAACGGCCCATGGTGCAGCTAAATAAAGCCGCCAAGGAACTTTGTAGAATTATTATTTATAAGAATTTTCTTTTGCAATGTTTCTTCTGGCAAGTGATGTGGAACAAAATTTGTTTACGAGTTTCAACTTTATATACTATAATATATAGGTTAAGTAGAAAGAGGAAGGGTAATTTCATCATCTTTTAAGACACTAAACTCCCTTAAGAACATCCACAACGTTGGACCAAGTTCAAAATCTAGACTTATCACATCAACATGCTATATCATTCCAAACCACAACCATTACAACCCCATTTTTTCCTCCAACATCACTCGCTAGCAAGCAAAAGCGAAAAAACAAAATAAAAAAATAAACTCGTGACATTTTCAAAAGAATATCAATACGTCTTTTACAAACGAATATCAATAACAACAAACTATTCCAAACATCTACCTCATCAGCTATTGTTCCCTTTGTAAATTAACTTCTACACCCATCCACCCAACCTCAGTCTTGACATGCCTAATTATCACCAACCATTTACACATTGAGTTTAACAAAAAAAAAAAAAAAAAAAAAAAAAAAAAAAAAAAACATTTGCCAGCTACAAAACTAACTAACATGATTATAAAACAAGTAAACAATCTCAATTCATTATTGAACTGTGTACACATGTTATGTTTCAATTAAGCATCTAGTCCTAAAATTATTTATATTACATTCAACGATCTTATACATTTTTATCCGTATATTTTATCTATGCACATTTTGCTCATACATTAGGCAGTTTATTCATTAAATTTACATAATTTGCTTATATCAATTTCAATTTATTTAATAATCTGTATTCAACTTTTTTTGATTTCTTATACCATGGGGATATTCCTTATAATATCTTGTTTTTTTCAAAAAGTAAATATAACTAAATTCATATTTCATCTTCATTATTTTTCATTTTTTGTTCCCGAAATGCTTAGTTCTGATACGGGTCATGGGAGATACGTTGCACTCAAGAACAATTTAAAATGAAAACAATATAAAAATAAATAAAAAAACAAAGAAAACGATCACGGTGGGACTCGAACCCACAATCTCCCGCTCCGGAGGCGAGCGCCTTATCCATTAGGCCACGCGATCTATTTTATTTTATCATTCATTAAAATAAAGTTTAACTACTCTATTTTGTGAATATATAGGCCAAGATTTATTAATGAGGAACACGTAAATACTTTTTAACCGTAGATTAATTTTGATCTAAAGAAACAAGTTGGTTATGCTTAAATGGTATGTATAATCAAAGTCTTTTACATAGTCCACAAAAAGTCTAAAATAGAATCCACGCTTAAAATTCAAAAATAATGTGAATTTTCAACTTAAAATATGCTAAGCATCTAAGATTAGATCAAACAAATTATATATAAAGACGGAACATTTTTTACTAGAATAAACGCCCCATTAATATATTTTATTGATTAACTACATCATATTATATCTCTTATACAAAAAGCAACTTGAGTTGTGTCTTATTTCTTTAAAAGTCATACCTTTTAATTCACTTTCCTAACGCCCTTTCATTTTACCCTTATATCTCTTATACAAACCTCTTATTTCTTTAGAAGTCATACCTTTTAATTCATTTTCCTTACACCCTTTCATTTTACCCTTTGTTTGTTACTATATAATAAAAAAAACAAGCAAGGTTGCGTTACATTAACCGCTCACAAAACTGTGAGGGTGATGCATAACCGTCACAACGATTCAAAACAGAAGATTCAATTTACGAAAATGAAGGGCTATGCATAGACACGTGTGATCGATTATTAATGGGTTGCTTTGTTTTTTTAATTTATGGAAGAAAATCATATTTTGGTTTTTTCTTTCTCTTGGACTTCAACCAAGATTTCATGTCTCTCTCTAACAAATATATCCGTTTGATTAGGTTTTGATGTAACCATAAATATTATTAGATTTCATCCAAGTTCATCAACAAGAGACATCAAAATTTGTTTTAAAAGGTTCAATTTCAAACACAGTTCAACTTCCCTGATATAGTGATATGTATAATCAATCACAAACAATAGATTGCAATTCAAGTTCGATGATGAACTTATGGTAAACAATCGTACAACAATCCAAACCGATGCACCGGGCTACATGCAAACAATCTGGGGATCCAAACCGACGCGCCGAACAAAAATATTCAAAAAAAAAACTGACAAAAACTTTCAAAATAACCGAACGGACACGACTTCACGGAACCAAAGTCATCGGTTCGGTTATTATCCTTGACCGAAGCCGGAACCAAAGTCATCGGTTAGTCTATTTTATTAATCAATCGGTTTTCGGTTAATCACTTCGGTTTATTAGATTAGATTGACGGTTTTGGTTTGGTTCATTTAATTTCAGTTAATAGAAAAAACCAAACTTGTGTTAAAACTTTTGCTTAGAACTATATGAAGTTAAGGTTAAATACATGAAATGAAAGTATAAATATATGAACCAGATGTAAAAAAGCTAGAAATATGTGAAAATATGAATGATTCGATTTGGTTCAACTAATTTTGGTTAAACGAGAGTACAAAAAAATTGATAACCGGTTTTAGTTAATTTGGTTTTTAGTTTTTGGTTGATTTAAGTTGGTTTCATCTGTTTTTGTTTGGTTTAGATTAACGATTTAGTTATTACTCACCGATAACTGGTTTTGGTTGCTAACCAATAACAGTGCGCTGTCATACCCCGAAATATCAGAGCTGGCGTGACTGGACCGGTATCTTCATTGCACAACGGAAGCAAACAAGCTAAGACTTCTAGAAAATGAACGCCGCTAAGTACTCGAATTCCCATGGGTTCTCCTATTCCAACCATTCCATAGTTTTGAAAATGCAACCTGAGAAAGAACATGCGAAAAAAGTCAACATAAAGTTGAGCGAGTTCATAGTTTGTTTTGAAAAGATTTAAAAGAAATCTTTTTGATAACCGGTTTCAAAGTTGTTGAGAAAATATAGTAAAATTATTTTCTTGGCATGATATATGAAAAATTGTGAGTCTAGCCCACAATAGTCTTTGTACATTGCACGAGAGAGATAGTGGGCCGAGCCCAAACGAACCTTTATAAGCAGGATCAGCGCGTCCTCTTACTTAGGTATAACTTGAAAACGTTACCAAAGTTTGTAAATCCATGTATTTGTAAGTTTACATCAAATGAATCTTAAAAACATTTGAAAGTTCAGTTTATAAGTAGGTATGTAATGCGTCCATGAACATGTTGATCATTAATGTGTAGCTAAGACATTAATATGTGTGCCGACATAGGAAGCACTCAACCCGGTAGACGATTTAAGTGTCGGTTCACTTCGACAGGGACACAAAAGCACTCTAAGTGGCCGCACAAGGACCGTGAGTGGGGCTCGCCCGTACCCGATAGATCTACCCCCTGTTCCGTGGTCCTTAAAAGGATTAATGGTGCCTACGTTAGCGCCTATTCGCACGTGATCCAAGAGTTCATTCCATAGCTTAATCATACCCTAGTTAATATGTATTTCAAAAGAAAAAGAGGGACATAAACCCATTGGGTTGTCTCGTTGTTCGTACGCAGAACAACCCAGTCCCGTTGTAGTAACTAGGATATTCCTGTCACTAGTCATGAAAATCATGCACGTTTGCGAAAATATGCGTTTGTTTTGTAAAACCGGTATGTTTAGTATAAACCATTCGTAAACCTTTCGAGTTCGTTGAAATTCGTTTGCAACATGGTTTATAAATATGTGTTTTCGTTCATCGAAATAGTGTTTTCTTTTGCAAAAACTTGCATGTCTTTCCACCCCCGAAAACATTTATAAAAATGTAAAACCGTAAAAAGTGGGGGTTATGAACTCACCTGATGCACAAACAAATGTGGCAACGCAAACCATAAATGGCAAGGTCCGTGTCTGTGTGAACCCTCCTATTTGTGCCCTAAAGCATAAAGGACATCTTAAGGTCTATACAATGCTTCAAGCATCCAAGTTGGTTATGTGTCAAGTTCACCCAACTAACTAGACTGGTTGTGAATACTTGAAAAATATGAACGTTTGAAACATAGAGAAGCATTGGTGATTTGTGTACGTTTCTTGAAAATATGTTTGTATTTTCAATAAAATAATATATCTATATTATTATAAAAAGGAGAAGTGACGTACAAAATTGTAATTTTACTATATTTACAAGTTACAAAGCACCATGTACAAGGATGTTTAAGCTATTTAACCCAAAGTTTTAAGACACCAAAGGGGTATAATCGGTAATTTGCCATCTTCTAGAACCCTAATAAATCCAGAGACCGATCACTCTTCCAAACGGCCAAACCTCATGAAATACAGACCGATTATTCTTCCAAAGCTCATGAAACATATTCTCTCTCTTTCTCTTCCAAATCTCCGGCTCCCATAGTGTATCGCCTGAATCAGTGGGTTCAACATTTCCGGTAAGGCTAGGGTAGCATAAATCCAGGAGATGAAGAAAACCCTAGACAACGAATCTTTCAACACCACGAAAGCTTAACGACATTCATCCTCACTATTAACGTGGTTCTTCAAATGCATTGTTCTAATTCCTTCCCATCCGAAAATCACCTTCAGACACCACAATCAACCATCACTGATTGTAACACTTCACCCATGGGTTGTTGCTCCTTTCTTAGTTGTGGCTGATTACTATGTTGATAAATTCCGATAGCAGCAATGGTTTCTGGGTAATTCAAAGTTTTTTTTTTCATTTTGTTTTTTAATCATAATTCATAATCAAGCGGTATTCGATGGCGAATAATGATGTTGTCTAATTGATTTACATTTCTGGATTGAATGTTTTGATTAGGCTTTTAAATATTGTTTTACTCAGGTGAATGTTTCGATTGTGCTATCAAGTACGCCATTACCAGGTAATTTTTGAGAACCTTCTATTTTCAGTGTTTGTTGAGCACCAATTGTTCGATGGTTTGTCTCAATGAGCCTAATTTCATGTGGGTATGCTTAAGTTTTGAAATTCACACATCAAATGGGTTGCTTTGCATCTTTGAATTTGTTATATGAATCACAAATGATAAACCTTAATATCGTATAACATGAGTTGTAATTGTAACATGTTTGTATTTGGTTTGGGTCAAAGCCTGTGCCACATTATTAATCTTAGATTTGCGATTGGAAGTATAAGGACTGTAGCATCTTTTTGCGCTGAAGAGAAAGTGATGCGGGTTTATAGAGATAAATGTGCAGGTCCTGAAAGAATGAGGATAAAACAAGGTTTGATCGAGGGGGCTGGGTTTGGAGTATCGTGTTTCTTACTTTTTTGTGTGTATGCAGCTAGCTTTTACGCCGGAGCTTGGCTTGTTGAGGCGGGAACAACTACATTCCCTAAAGTTTTCCGGGTGAGTGATGTTTGAACTTGAAGCCACAACCTGAGACATATACACCGATTGCCTACTGTCCCACATGAGACATATACACCGATTGCTGCTGACAAAGGAAAAAAAATCGCCTCACTTACATTTCACTTAGTTTATACTTGCAGCTTTTGATTAGACCATCAACTCATTTTTGCAGTCTCAACAACAGCTTTAGTGAACACCAACCCCAACAACATCGACCATCTCTCCGAGCACATCGGCAATAACATCCGCTGCCAAAAGACAGCTCCAGTTCCCAGGTAAGAGATTCAACTGGAATCCAAAAATTCAACTTGCTGGCCTTTTTTCACTGAAATCCAAAAATTCAACTTCCTGGCCTTTTTCACTGATGTAGATATACCTTTTGGGCAATGAAGCACCTCTGAAGTCCAACTCGAACACCTTCTTTACTGATGTACATATACCTTTTGGGCAGTGAAGCATTTCTGAAGTCCAACTTGAAGGCCTTCAAAGGCTTTTTTGTTGGTTCAGGCCCCTTTGATCACTACACTCACACTACACAAACTCACGTAAATATGTTTATGAAACTCTCTTTATATTCAATAAACAAAGGATACAAATAAAAACCTAATGCTACTCCCTATTTATAATAAAAATACAAATAAAGTCACATGCATAAAACCCACGAACTCCTCTTTTGTAGCAACAACTCCCAACGTACACTTCTCCATGACATCTATCTCCAACAAACTTGGTCAACACAAGACTAATTCTAAACCTGTGATCTGTTTGCTGCTAGAATGCCCATTTTCTGACCAGTTCTCGACCCGTAACCCAACTTGACCCGTTTTACGACCCGTAACATCAAGATTAATTCCAACATTTTTTACTGATGTAAATAATAAAAGATATTGTTGGGCTATGGACTGGGGATATTATTTTGAATTAAGTATGGGCCTACCATGTTTAGTATAGTGTAATACAAAACTTAGTGGTACTTATTATATTTTGGCTACAGAGATTAAGTGGCTGAATTCTATCAAGGAAACTTAGTGGTACTTATTAGTATGTCAAAAGTTTGTTTCCATCTTAACTCAAGTTTTTAAGTTGTTGATGGATTATCTGTTCACAATTTCATTTCATTTGTTTAAGAACCATACAAGAGTCATATTTAAAAAGTGACATCAGTCGGGATACCCGCCGCAACGCGCGGGCAATTCCCACTAGTTAATATATGATGCACTAAACCATGACCCGTGTTAGTAACTAACTTTAATAATCGTGTTCGGGTGTATAAAACTATGACTCGTTGTTACCCGAGAACCAACACAAATAGTTTTCCAAATAAATGTAATAAATATATATTTTTAAGAAATAATTAATCTGATATAAACGACCGTGTTTTTATTACTTGAAAACGCAATATGGTTTAACACTAAAAAAAAAAAACCATGTACAAATCTGCTTGAGATATAATTATATGCTTTTGTGGGGTTTTCGATTACTTAGAATTACATAAAAAAACATATATCTATTCATGCTCTTTTTTTTAATCCAAAATTCGATGAACTACGTATTTGAAAATATATGCATATTCTTGGAGTTCAAATCTTATAATATTTAACAAGGTTTCCTAGCAAAACATATAATAAAACTCATTATAAAATCTTGAAGTTGATTATCATAT
This sequence comes from Helianthus annuus, assembly GCF_002127325.2. NCBI lineage: Eukaryota > Viridiplantae > Streptophyta > Magnoliopsida > Asterales > Asteraceae > Helianthus > Helianthus annuus. The sequence goes on from NC_035441.2 coordinate 97,917,311, forward strand.
GTTTGGGTCTACTAAAATATATATAATTTTAGAGCTACAAAAGAATATATATCTATATATATAGTTCATATTTTTAGCGTTTCCAAATTCCCTTTACATGTCCAAGATTCTTCTTCATTAAGCATTTACCAAATCCATGAACATATTAGTTGGTACATTAAGTTTTTCTCCCCAATTAATAAACAAATCACTAACATACATACGTTTGATAAGCCTCATGACTGATAAAAATATGCCATCTAGTGTTTTAGTAAAATATAGCCAAGTTAGCAAAGGTTTTTAGTTCGTATTTTTAACAACTCTATACAACTACAACCGTTGGGTGAATCCACACAACATAGCACTAGATTATAAAAGATCTAAAGTTAAGGTAGTGATTCTTACTAAAAGCGAATAACGATGAAGCATGAAAGCTTGCAAAAACACTTGATCTTTCTTGAAGACACCCTAAAATATCCTTGGAAACCTTGATCTTTTTCTTAGATTATGAAGGAGCACTTGACAAATTTAATTGTATATGTATGTGTGTTGGTCGAGAGATAAGAGGAAAAAGAGAGTCTGATGTAATGTTGTTGTAGGTGACAAAAATTAAGGATATATGGTTTTGCAAATGGGATCTAAAATATCTAAGCCTTACAACACAATTGAGAAAAAAAAAATATATATACTAAATAGGAAAGTATGGAGGGTTTTTGATGGGATTTTCGCCAGATAGGGTATGGGGTGTGTTGATGCAACAAACACGAGACCGAGGATGGTAGCTGAGTTGGTTAGGCAAAAAGGCTGAAGGGTTCAGTTTTGCCTAACGCAGGTCGCGGGGTCCCCCCACGTTTGCAAAACGTGGAAGGAGGTTCACTAGTATGTAGTTGTTATTTGCTTTGAGGTTCTTTCTCCGAGACAAGCTCGAATCCAGAAACGAAAGCAAACAGAATGTATGTGGTGAATATGGCGAGGAGTAACTTGGAAGCAAGTACTCTTATGAATGACCAGAGATGAAGGAATCTTTCTCCGGTTTGGAATGTCTTTTTGAGGTGAAAGAGCTGTCTTCTTATAGGGGAAGACATCTCCTCAAATGGTATGTACAAGACTAGTGGAACCTGTTTGCAGTGGAGGGTTTCCCCTTTTGGGGTTGAAGGCTTTGGACCCCTGGGTAATAGCATGTATTGCAGACCTGCTCTGTTTTTGCGTGCGTGGGTTGGTGGAGTGAGCTCGGATGTGATTGATTACTGTTCCCTTCTCGCTTTTCCCACTTCACAGCTTTTTAACCATTGAACCGTTTAACCTTTTAAGCTCTTATATGTTTGGTTACTTTATTTGGTCTTGGGCTACCCCCGTCATCAGCCCCCTAAGTCAGAGGCTTTTGGGTAGTATACTCAAAGACTTCTGACTTTTATGCCTGTGTGTTATTGCTTGAAGGTTTCAATGGTTCGTTGCTTGAGTGGTTGAAAGGTTGGAGGCAGTTAGTATTTGAATTTGAATTTTAAATTATTGACAGTTGATTTGATTGATGTATGGCAGTAGATAGGGTGGCGGTTTTGCAGGAGACTTTAATTACTTTTATTGCCCCTATATTAATTCGTTTTATATTTTTCTTTGCTGCCATTTCATTTTCCATCAAGTGTTTCCTGCAAATCTTTCCCCTTTTCTCTCAAGGTTAGTGCTTGTTCACCCTTTGCTTTACTTTTGTTTCATAATTTTCTTGCAAAAATGGGTGCCCTTTAGGATTTAGCGAGATCCTTTTCCCAGTTAACCCAAGAGGAAGTAGAGTTGTTTTGTAAAGATTATGGTATTGGGGCTGAATTTACACCTACTGCTCCTGCCTGTGATGCTTCGGTTGATAAATGTCCGGCTGGTTTCATCGCCCTTTATTGCCGTCATTTTGAATTTTCAAACCTTCGCTACCCATTTTCTCTGTTTGTTTTGAATTTGTTAGAGTATTACCGGGTTTCCTTTGGTCAGATTCATCCGAAGGGCATGGCTAGGGTTTTACACTTCGAGGTTTTGTGTCGTGCCCTTGGTTATGATCCCTCTTTGTTATTATTCCGTAGCTTTTTTCGTCTCGCCAAAAATGGCGATTGGTTTACTTTTGAAGCGTCTAAAGTTGATTTTGGCCTTATTTCATCGATGGTTACCACACTTGGAGTTTGGAAAGATCGTTTTTTCTGGGTTTCGGACACTATTGTTCCGTTTAAAACTGTGTGGCGTCACCCGGATGCCGTTCTCAATGAACCGGAACCCCTTGAGTCTGATTTAAATGATGCTTTTCTGCAATGTATTCGTAAATGCCCTGCGAGGGTTCGTCCCTTTCCTGAGCATTTGCTGGTTCTATTGGGGGTTAGTAAGTTGTGGGAAAAAGCCGACCGGGATCCGGTTCTGATGAGAGATGGCACGGGTATGCATTTTTATTTTTCTTGTTATTTTGTTTTTTAATTTTTCGTCTTATGTTTTGTTTGATTGTTCTTTGCAGTTATGTCTGCCTTGGACTTTATTAAAAGTGATGACACTTCGGACGTTGTGTTTGAGGATGTTCCCTCTGTTCCAAATGAAAATGTTGTTGTTAGGACTGCTGAGCAAAGGTTTGAGGGTAGTGGGTATGCTAGTGTGTCAATTGTGAAGGGTTTCTCGAAGCCTCTTGCTCCCAAGGCTTCAACTCGACGATCTACTCGTCGTTTGAAAGCTGCTCCTCAATCCACCTCTACTGAACCGGTGGATTTGAGTGACGATATTGAAGTTTCGGAAGATCAGGTTGAAGCCGGTGTTGAGAAGGACAAGGAGTTGGTTGTTCGTGGTAAAAAGGTTCAAAGCAAAAAGGTTGTCTCTACCCCTGTTCAGGAGTCTTCAAGCAGGGACGTTGAAGGGTTGAATCCCGAAGGTACTTATGTGCCTGCTTGGTTAGTAAAAAATGATGACACCTTCAAGGATGCTGCTGTTTGTGAGGATGCTCTTAGTCATCTTGCTCCTCCTTCTGTGCACAAGACCATTGCTGAGATGGATGATGACTTAATGTTGTCTCGCATGGTTTTAAGCACCTGCAACCTTGCGGCTATGCTTCCTCAAGGGATTACTCGTTTTCGTCAAAGGATGCAAGAATATGAGGACTTCTCCAAGAAAAAGGATAAGATGAAATCCTCCCTAGCATCGATGAAGAAGGAAATAGCTGGTTTTGCGGAGAAGGAAGCAGCGTGGCGGAAGGAGGTTAGTGATTTGAAGAAAATGCATGATATTGAGATGGGTGATTTGAGGAAAAGTTTTGAAGCTAACTTGCTGAAGTTAAAAGCTGACCGGGAGGCCTTGGCTGTTCAGCAACAGGCCTTTCGTGAGGAAAAAGAAGGGTTGAAAGCTTCGGTTGGCCATGTTACTGCTGACAATCAGTGGTTGATTGAGCATGGTTTCCAGCAGGTTGTCACTTACCTTTTACATTCCAAGGAGTTTAACTCTGCCCTTGGTGATGTTTATACTAAGCTTCTGAACCTGGGGAAACATCAAGGCCTTATTGCTGGTTACAAGCTTCATGAGTCTGGACAACCCTTGGAGAAATCACCTATGTTTCGCCCCGAGGCTTCTGATATTTTCAAAGGCTCTGTTGAGCAGATGGAGAGGCTAACCTACCCTTATATTCATGAGGTTTCTTCTTGCTTTGGTAAGCCTTTATCTGTTTTACAGGATTTGAAACCTGAGGGGCTGAATGAGAAGGTGTGTGCTGAGGTTTTGGGTTCCCTTTCAAGGAAGAGATCTTACTCTGGGGATAGCGATGATACCCTCTCAAGTCTGCCTGATGTTTCAAAAGATGCTGGTTTAGAGGCCTCCGCGGTTGGTGGTGATGAGGGTGCTAAGGCCAAGAAGACTAAGAAAGCCAAGAAGTCCAAAGCTGAAGGTTCCAAGCCTTCTGCTACCTGATGTTTATTCGTAGCTTTCTTAGCAAACACTTTATGTCTGTAATATCTTAAACAATATTAGGTTTCTAGGAACCTTTAAGGTTCCTGTTGGTGGTTTGTTAGGCCTGAATGGCCGTTTGAACATTAGTTTCTCTTGCAAGTTACTAGAACTTGCTTTAACTTTTTTCTGAAGGTCTTTTATGGCCTTCCTAATTATGATATGATGGTTGCTATGTTGTTTGTGTTATGTTTGTTCACTTGTTTTGCTTGGTTTGTTTTGTGGGTTTTCAACCCTTCAAGCCTTTTGTGTAGCTGTTTTTGGGTTAAAGCCTTTAACCTCTCGAGCTTGTTTTCTGTTGGCTTGAAACCTTGACGGATTTTGGTTTGCGTGTTTTATTGATGGGTCTGCTCATTTTTCCCTTGTCGATTATTGTTATTTTCTGGTCTTGCCTTTGTTGAGTTTACTTTGTCTTTATGTTTTTTACACTTTAAAGGGTTCAGTGCTGCAGACACTTTACCTTAGTGTTTATTAACAACAAGACGTAGTATCTATCCTTTTCATTATTTCTTTGTAATTTATTTGATTTCGTAAGTCTATTTGTTGATTATGTTTCTAAGACTTAAGGAACGATTGGTGTAGGCTGTTCAAACCTGTCTATGAGACATTATTGTTTTTTCTTAATAAATCTCATGGAGTTGTATTGATTTAGGAACTCACCCCTTATATAGGCTCATTCAACCCTTGAACCTATTGAGCGATATGGCCTGGGAGCTCATCCCCTTACATGCCCCTTGCCATGGAGTTTTTTGCTAGGTTCTCAACCTGATATTAGGATAGAAAGACAAGTTTGATAAATCAGCTTCATTCATTCAAGCAGTATCTGCTTTTACAAAAGGTTTTCGTTTTGATACAAACCAAACTTTTTGTCTAAACATAGAACTTTCTCAGGGTTTTTCCGTTCCAATGCCTTGGAAGCCTTTTCCCTTCTGGGTCTGCTAGCTTGTAAGATCTGCCCTTGTGTGCTTCTAGGATGGTATATGGACCTTCCCATTTTGGGCCCAGCTTCCCTTGATTTTCCTTTTTGCTAGCTTCGTTGTTTCTGAGGACTAGATCCCCTGGCTTGAATCGTTCATTCTTAACCTTCTTGTTGTAGTAGGCTTCCATCTTTTGTTTATATTTGGCTTCTTGTATTGCCGCTTGATCTCGGGCTTCCTCTAGGAGTTGTAAATTCAACATAGTCTCTTGTTGATTTACTTCGGGATCCATGTTGACAATTCGTTGGGTTACAACTCCTATTTCAGCGGGGATTACGGCCTCGGATCCAAATACCAAGCTGTAAGGTGTTTTCTTGTGACTTGCTTTTTCGGTTGTTCTAATTGCCCATAAAACGCTAGGCAATTCTTCGAGCCAATTGCTTTCATACCTCCCCAATCTTGTTTTGATGCCTTCCACGATGCTTCTGTTGGTCCTTTCGACCTGGTCATTTGACTGTGGGTAAGCCACTGAGCTAAAAATCTGGTTGATCCTGTATTCCTTACACCAAAGGCTGAAGGGTTTCTCGGCAAATTGCTTTCCATTATCGGTGACAATTACACCCGGCAAACCATAGCGGCAGATGATATTTTCCCAAACGAAGTCTATGACTTGTTTTCCTGTGATCTTGGCAAGGGGTTTAACCTCCGGCCACTTGCTGAAGTAGTCGATTGCTACTAATAAGAACTTCACTCCCCCTTTGCTTGGAGGGAATGGCCCAACAATGTCCATTCCCCATTTATGGAATGGCCATGCCGGGGTTATTGGAACCAGGTCATGTTTGGGGCTTCTTGGGATTGGGGCATGAATTTGACAGGCATCACATTTCTTCAACTGTTCCACGGTGTCACGATGCATCGACGGCCAGAAGTATCCAAGGTTCATGAGCTTTGCAACCACCGACCTAGCTCCAAAATGAGCTCCACATATTCCTTCATGCACTTCCTTAATCAAATACTTGCTTTGTTCAGGACCCACACATCTTAGCAAGGGTGCAAGGTAACCTTTTTTATAGAGGGTTTCTCCTTGCAACACATATTGTCTTGCTTTGATTTTAACCCTTTCGGCTTCTATTTGATCATTGGGTAGTTCATTATCTTGGAGGAATTTTTTGATGGGAGTCATCCAATTTGGATCTTCCTCGGTGACTACATCTTGCACTTCCAGTTCATCAATCGACCGGGCCTTTAACACTTCAACCAACACCTTTTTCGTGAGGTGGGCAAATGTGAGGGATGCCAATTTGCTCAAGGCATCGGCCTTTTTGTTTTGGGACCTTGGAATTTGTTTAATGCTGCATGTCTGGAAGGTGTTCATTAACTCCTTGGATTTTTCTTTGTACCTTCTCATGTTGGGCTCTTTGGCGACATAGCTGTCATTAATTTGGCTTGATACTAGTAGTGAATCTGTGAACACTTCAAGCTTCTGGACTTTCATTTCTTTGGCCAGTCGTAGACCAGCGATCAATGCCTCGTATTCAGCCTCGTTATTGGTGGTCTGAAAATTAAAACGGAGAGCATATGTGAATTCTAGCCCCTCAGGGTTGATTAGGACTAGACCAGCTCCTGACCCTTCAACGCTTGAAGCCCCATCAGTGAATAATTTCCAGGCTTCAGGGTTGGAGGGTTCAGCGGTTGTGGTGTTTACTTCTTCAATTGTTTGGTTTGGGACTTCAACCAGGAAGTCGGCCAGGACCTGAGCTTTAATGGCTTTTCGTGGGACATAGGTGATGTTATGTTCACCTAGTTCCACTGCCCATTTTGCTAGCCTCCCCGAGTTCTCAGGTTTTTCAAGCACATTCTTGACAGGTTGGTCAGTGACCACTTGTATAGGGTGTGCTTGGAAGTATCTCCTAAGCCTCCTGGCTGTTTGAACCAGGGCTAGAGCAAGTTTTTCGAGGGGAAGGTATTTGGTTTTAGCTAGTTTTAGAGTTTTGCTGAAAAAATAAACGGGTACCTGAGCCTTGTCTCTTTCAATGGTGAGAACTGCACTGATGGCTTCGTCGGCAATTGAAAGGTACACCGATATGACCTCCCCAGTTTTTGGTGCTGCAATATCTGGTAGGGAAGCTAAGTGCTGCTTCATTTGATTGAAAGCTTCTTCAGCTTCATCGGTCCATCTGAAATCTTTTTTATCTGAGCAGTTCTTGAGCGTTTTGTAGAAGGGTAGAGACCTTTCGGCCAGTTTTGAGGTAAAACGCTTCAAGGCTGCAAGCTTCCCGTTTAAGCTTTCAACCTCCTTCTTGGTTCTTGGTGGTTTAGCTTCAAGGACAGCTTTTACTTTGTTAGGGTTGGCCTTGATACTTTGCTTTCCAACGATGTGACCCAAGAATTTTCCTTCATCGAATCCAAACGAGCATTTTTCCGGGTTGAGCTTCATGTTAATCTTTCTAAGGTTCTTGAAAGTTTCTTGGATATCATCAAGCATTTGATGTTCCGTCTTGCTCTTAATCACCAAGTCATCGACATATGCCTCCATGTTTCTACCGATTTGGTCTTCAAAGGCCTTATCGACGAGTCGCTGATAGGTGGCACCTGCATTTTTGAGGCCAAAAGGCATCTTTTGATAACAAAAGATACCTTTGTCCGTGTGGAAAGCTGTCTTTTCTTCATCCTCCTTCTTCATGAGGATTTGGTGATAACCTTTGTATGCATCAAGAAAGCATTTAAACGAATATCCCGTGAGGGAATCGACCTTGAGATCAATTTCCGACAGAGGGTAACAATCTTTGGGACAAGCCTTGTTAAGATCTTTAAAATCTATGCACATTCTCCAAGAGTTGTCGGGTTTTTTGACCATAACAGGGTTTGCAATCCATGATTGGTATTTGACTTCCCGGAGAATACCGGCTGATACAAGCTTTTCAACCTCTTGGCAAGCTGCCAGGCTTCTCTCGGGTGCCAGGCTTCTTTTCTTTTGGACCACCGGTTTGACATCCGGTGGTATTCTTAACTCGTGTTCAGCAATGTTTCGGGGGATCCCAGTCATATCTTCAGGACACCAAGCGAACACATCACTGTGATGTTTCAGCAGCTTTTCAAGGTACGAAAGAGTCTCCTGGGAAAGGTTGGGGTTGACCCTTATTCGTTGCTCAGGGTATTTAGGGTTTATGACTAACCCTTGCTTGTCCTTTTCACCGTTTGAACTTTCACCCTCGATCATGTAAGCTTCCTGAGAGGGTTGAAGGGTTGCTATCCCTCTTTCAGTAGGGAATTTGACTGTGCCATGGCCGACAGACACTGCCATGTAAAATGCACATTGTCCGGGCCTCCCTATGATTACGTCATAGTTTGAAGGGATGTTGATAACCACAAAGGTTAGTGATCGGGTTCTTTCTTTCGATCCCTCGCTGAAACGAACATCAAGGGTTATCTGCCCCAAAGGCTTCAGGGTTATATCGGCGATACCTTTTATGGAGGTTTCGGAAGGTTGAAGCCTTGAACGTTCCTCATCGCTTAAACGGTTGAAGAATTTCTCGAACATGATTTCAGTGGCTGCTCCCGTGTCTATGTATGCTTTACATGTTTGTAGTGTACCCACGATGGCTTCAACCACAAGGGGACTGGGAAGTGGGTCCTTCCTCGTTGGGGGAAAGCAGACACACTGAAGCTCCCAGGCTTCCAACCGCTGCTTCTTGTGAGGAACCTTTTCATCAGAATACACCATGTTTACTTCCTTTCCTTTGCCTTCAGCCATCTTGTCCCGAACTCCTTTTACCAAATGGGCGAGCTCTCCTGACTTAACAGCCTCTTCAATTCTCTTTTTCAGTTGGAATCAATCGTTGGTGTGATGTCCCTTTTCTTCATGGAACTCACAGAATTGCGTGGAGTTCTCATTTTTTCTACTTTTGGGGAGAGGCCTGGGAGGTCTAAAGTTTTGTTTGACTTCTTCTGTTGCCAGGATTTCTTGAGGGGTTTTGGTGAGGGGAGTGAAACTCATGCCTTTGTCTCTGCCTGAAGGGTTTCGACCTTCAACCCTTCGAGGGTCTGAACCCTTTGGGCGCCTGTCGTAAGAGTTGAAGTTTCCTCTCTTTCTGGCTGGGCTGTTGCTTCGCCAGCCAGACCCTCTTTTCCTTTGTTCCTTGATATCTACAGCTTCCTCTCCCCGAATGTGAGCTTCGGCCCTTTCAAGGGCTTCCTCCAAGGTTTTGGGCAGAGATTTGTTGAAATCTCGTGTGAGGTATTTAGAGGTTATGGCGTTCATAAAGCCGGCCACTCTCATTTTCTCGTCAGCCCCTACATAGGTTAGTCCTTCTTTCTTGTATCGTTCAATGAATGCTCGAAGACTTTCATCGTCGCGTTGTTTTATCTGGAAGATTACTGTTGCGTCCTTGACGTATCGCCTTTGTTGGGAGAAGTTCGCCAGAAAACCCCTGCTGAGATCATCAAAGCTTCGAATGCTTTGAGCAGGTAGGTCATTGAACCAGATCCTGGCGGATCCAACAAGAGTCTGCATGAACATTAGGCAACATTCAGCATTTGACCATTTTTCTATTCGAGCAGCACCAGTGAAGATCTGGAGGTGATCCTCGGGGTCTTCAGTCCCATCATACGTTCTGATGTGGGTTGGCATCTTGATTTTTGATTGAAAATCATAATCGGCTATCTGCCTTGAGAAGCATGAAAGGTTGCTTGGCTTATAGGGTTTAGCCAGGTCTTCTTCAGGTCTTGTATCCACATTGTGACTATTGCCATGATTCCCCTGAGTGGCTAGCACTTGATTAATGAAGTGTTGCCATGGGAAGTTGGCCATCATCTGGGACATCATATTGGGTATGAGGTTGAAGCCCTGAAGGCTTCCTGGACCAACCGAGCAGTTTACCCCGAGAGGGGTGCTAGTAACAGCACTTCGTGCTAAAGGGAGCACGGACAGAGCTTGCTCCCATGTGGTTGTTAAAGAAGCTGGATAGCTTGTCACCGGGGACTGTAGGAGCTGGTCAAGCGTTAGCTCGTGTCCCAGAGGAGTGCCACTAGTAATTGGTTGGGACGAGAGAATAGGATGAACCGTTGGATTTGTCATAGTGGATAGATAAGGATGAGGGTTTGAAGGGTTGCTAGGACCAGCCTCACTTCTTGTGGTAAAAGGAGGTTGGGGTGGTCCGGGAGACAGCGTTGGCTCAGGTTCGTCATAATCTAAACGAATCCTTACCCCCTTTTCCCTTTCTTTACTCACATGCTGGTTAAGAAGTGACCTTAACTCGAGGAAATTATTAGCGACCCCCTCGGGGGTAAGTTCAACACGCGCTGGGGTGTCTGATACACCGACATCGGGAGACGGAGCCCCGGATCTGGATGGGGTTGGTGTGTTGAAGGTAAGGAACTCGGGTGTACTCCCCGGAGTCGAAAACGGTGTTGTTATAGCCGTATGAGCTTGACCACCACCCGGGGTAGAAGTGTTAGGGATCTGGTTCACTTCTCCCGGGGATCCACTTTCTGACATGGTGATTTTGAGTGAAGAGAGCTACACTACTAGGTCTTTTTGAGAAGAAATAGCGGCGTGGCCCCACGGTGGGCGCCAACTTGTTGATGCAACAAACACGAGACCGAGGATGGTAGCTGAGTTGGTTAGGCAAAAAGGCTGAAGGGTTCAGTTTTGCCTAACGCAGGTCGCGGGGTCCCCCCACGTTTGCAAAACGTGGAAGGAGGTTCACTAGTATGTAGTTGTTATTTGCTTTGAGGTTCTTTCTCCGAGACAAGCTTGAATCCAGAAACGAAAGCAAACAGAATGTATGTGGTGAATATGGCGAGGAGTAACTTGGAAGCAAGTACTCTTATGAATGACCAGAGATGAAGGAATCTTTCTCCGGTTTGGAATGTCTTTTTGAGGTGAAAGAGCTGTCTTCTTATAGGGGAAGACATCTCCTCAAATGGTATGTACAAGACTAGTGGAACCTGTTTGCAGTGGAGGGTTTCCCCTTTTGGGGTTGAAGGCTTTGGACCCCTGGGTAATAGCATGTATTGCAGACCTGCTCTGTTTTTGCGAGCGTGGGTTGGTGGAGTGAGCTCGGATGTGATTGATTAATGTTCCCTTCTCGCTTTTCCCACTTCACAGCTTTTTAACCATTGAACCGTTTAACCTTTTAAGCTCTTATATGTTTGGTTACTTTATTTGGTCTTGGGCTACCCCCGTCATCAGCCCCCCAAGTCAGAGGCTTTTGGGTAGTATACTCAAAGACTTCTGACTTTTATGCCTGTGTGTTATTGCTTGAAGGTTTCAATGGTTCGTTGCTTGAGTGGTTGAAAGGTTGGAGGCAGTTAGTATTTGAATTTGAATTTTAAATTATTGACAGTTGATTTGATTGATGTATGGCAGTAGATAGGGTGGCGGTTTTGCAGGAGACTTTAATTACTTTTATTGCCCCTATATTAATTCGTTTTATATTTTTCTTTGCTGCCATTTCATTTTCCATCAAGTGTTTCCTGCAAATCTTTCCCCTTTTCTCTCAAGGTTAGTGCTTGTTCACCCTTTGCTTTACTTTTGTTTCATAATTTTCTTGCAAAAATGGGTGCCCTTTAGGATTTAGCGAGATCCTTTTCCCAGTTAACCCAAGAGGAAGTAGAGTTGTTTTGTAAAGATTATGGTATTGGGGCTGAATTTACACCTACTGCTCCTGCCTGTGATGCTTCGGTTGATAAATGTCCGGTTGGTTTCATCGCCCTTTATTGCCGTCATTTTGAATTTTCAAACCTTCGCTACCCATTTTCTCTGTTTGTTTTGAATTTGTTAGAGTATTACCGGGTTTCCTTTGGTCAGATTCATCCGAAGGGCATGGCTAGGGTTTTACACTTCGAGGTTTTGTGCCGTGCCCTTGGTTATGATCCCTCTTTGTTATTATTCCGTAGCTTTTTTCGTCTCGCCAAAAATGGCGATTGGTTTACTTTTGAAGCGTCTAAAGTTGATTTTGGCCTTATTTCATCGATGGTTACCACACTTGGAGTTTGGAAAGATCGTTTTTTCTGGGTTTCGGACACTATTGTTCCGTTTAAAACTGTGTGGCGTCACCCGGATGCCGTTCTCAATGAACCGGAACCCCTTGAGTCTGATTTAAATGATGCTTTTCTGCAATGTATTCGTAAATGCCCTGCGAGGGTTCGTCCCTTTCCTGAGCATTTGCTGGTTCTATTGGGGGTTAGTAAGTTGTGGGAAAAAGCCGACCGGGATCCGGTTCTGATGAGAGATGGCACGGGTATGCATTTTTATTTTTCTTGTTATTTTGTTTTTTAATTTTTCGTCTTATGTTTTGTTTGATTGTTCTTTGCAGTTATGTCTGCCTTGGACTTTATTAAAAGTGATGACACTTCGGACGTTGTGTTTGAGGATGTTCCCTCTGTTCCAAATGAAAATGTTGTTGTTAGGACTGCTGAGCAAAGGTTTGAGGGTAGTGGGTATGCTAGTGTGTCAATTGTGAAGGGTTTCTCGAAGCCTCTTGCTCCCAAGGCTTCAACTCGACGATCTACTCGTCGTTTGAAAGCTGCTCCTCAATCCACCTCTACTGAACCGGTGGATTTGAGTGACGATATTGAAGTTTCGGAAGATCAGGTTGAAGCCGGTGTTGAGAAGGACAAGGAGTTGGTTGTTCGTGGTAAAAAGGTTCAAAGCAAAAAGGTTGTCTCTACCCCTGTTCAGGAGTCTTCAAGCAGGGACGTTGAAGGGTTGAATCCCGAAGGTACTTATGTGCCTGCTTGGTTAGTAAAAAATGATGACACCTTCAAGGATGCTGCTGTTTGTGAGGATGCTCTTAGTCATCTTGCTCCTCCTTCTGTGCACAAGACCATTGCTGAGATGGATGATGACTTAATGTTGTCTCGCATGGTTTTAAGCACCTGCAACCTTGCGGCTATGCTTCCTCAAGGGATTACTCGTTTTCGTCAAAGGATGCAAGAATATGAGGACTTCTCCAAGAAAAAGGATAAGATGAAATCCTCCCTAGCATCGATGAAGAAGGAAATAGCTGGTTTTGCGGAGAAGGAAGCAGCGTGGCGGAAGGAGGTTAGTGATTTGAAGAAAATGCATGATATTGAGATGGGTGATTTGAGGAAAAGTTTTGAAGCTAACTTGCTGAAGTTAAAAGCTGACCGGGAGGCCTTGGCTGTTCAGCAACAGGCCTTTCGTGAGGAAAAAGAAGGGTTGAAAGCTTCGGTTGGCCATGTTACTGCTGACAATCAGTGGTTGATTGAGCATGGTTTCCAGCAGGTTGTCACTTACCTTTTACATTCCAAGGAGTTTAACTCTGCCCTTGGTGATGTTTATACTAAGCTTCTGAACCTGGGGAAACATCAAGGCCTTATTGCTGGTTACAAGCTTCATGAGTCTGGACAACCCTTGGAGAAATCACCTATGTTTCGCCCCGAGGCTTCTGATATTTTCAAAGGCTCTGTTGAGCAGATGGAGAGGCTAACCTACCCTTATATTCATGAGGTTTCTTCTTGCTTTGGTAAGCCTTTATCTGTTTTACAGGATTTGAAACCTGAGGGGCTGAATGAGAAGGTGTGTGCTGAGGTTTTGGGTTCCCTTTCAAGGAAGAGATCTTACTCTGGGGATAGCGATGATACCCTCTCAAGTCTGCCTGATGTTTCAAAAGATGCTGGTTTAGAGGCCTCCGCGGTTGGTGGTGATGAGGGTGCTAAGGCCAAAGGTTTTTAGTTCTTATTTTTAACAACTCTATACAACTACAACCGTTGGGTGAATCCACACAACATAGCACTAGATTATAAAAGATCTAAAGTTAAGGTAGTGATTCTTACTAAAAGCGAATAACGATGAAGCATGAAAGCTTGCAAAAACACTTGATCTTTCTTGAAGACACCCTAAAATATCCTTGGAAACCTTGATCTTTTTCTTAGATTATGAAGGAGCACTTGACAAATTTAATTGTATATGTATGTGTGTTGGTCGAGAGATAAGAGGAAAAAGAGAGTCTGATGTAATGTTGTTGTAGGTGACAAAAATTAAGGATATATGGTTTTGCAAATGGGATCTAAAATATCTAAGCCTTACAACACAATTGAGAAAAAAAAATATATATACTAAATAGGAAAGTATGGAGGGTTTTTGATGGGATTTTCGCCAGATAGGGTATGGGGTGTGTTGATGCAACAAACACGAGACCGAGGATGGTAGCTGAGTTGGTTAGGCAAAAAGGCTGAAGGGTTCAGTTTTGCCTAACGCAGGTCGCGGGGTCCCCCCACGTTTGCAAAACGTGGAAGGAGGTTCACTAGTATGTAGTTGTTATTTGCTTTGAGGTTCTTTCTCCGAGACAAGCTCGAATCCAGAAACGAAAGCAAACAGAATGTATATGGTGAATATGGCGAGGAGTAACTTGGAAGCAAGTACTCTTATGAATGACCAGAGATGAAGGAATCTTTCTCCGGTTTGGAATGTCTTTTTGAGGTGAAAGAGCTGTCTTCTTATAGGGGAAGACATCTCCTCAAATGGTATGTACAAGACTAGTGGAACCTGTTTGCAGTGGAGGGTTTCCCCTTTTGGGGTTGAAGGCTTTGGACCCCTGGGTAATAGCATGTATTGCAGACCTGCTCTGTTTTTGCGAGCGTGGGTTGGTGGAGTGAGCTCGGATGTGATTGATTACTGTTCCCTTCTCGCTTTTCCCACTTCACAGCTTTTTAACCATTGAACCGTTTAACCTTTTAAGCACTTATATGTTTGGTTACTTTATTTGGTCTTGGGCTACCCCCGTCATCAGGGTGGAAGCTATCATGTTTAATCATTCAAACTATAGGATGATGTATATATGTATCTATGTATGGGATGAATAGGTAGACTAGAGATGGGGCATGACTTCTGGTCGTACCATTGGATGGGGAAGAGATAGTAATGAAGAATTGATATACCCAGGTTGATTATTTTAGTCATGTGGTTATTCAGTCTAAAGGTCGTTCTTGTTAGGTGTGTAAAATACCCACTTAATTATACCTCCTAGCTACTCATTTTTTTAATATAAAAAATGGCAATATAGATATATGAATGTGCCGGGTGTACAAAAATATGTAATCATATGTTTGTATTTGTGTCATGCTAACCACGTGCCGCAAATATAATTTACAATTTACGCGTCAAAAACTTCAAATAATAACAAATATATATATATCTAAATATATATTTATAGTATTACACGCTTAATAATACTATAGAGTGGTTTTCCAAGTATTTAGAAAATTATCATCAATGTTCGTGTGTATCGGGTTAATTCGTGTGTGACCCGATAATTTTATAAAAATTATCAAATGTAGAATGTGTCACAAATAGACAATGCTATGCATGTGATGATCCACTTAATAAAAATTAAGTCTAATACATAAGATCACGATATGTGTGAGATTAGGAGGGTTTTATACTAGGGTTTTGTGGGTTGGGCCCAAGGCCCATTAGCCCGTTCCTTGCGTTTTTGTGCGGCCCAATTGCATTTTCGAGACCCGTTTTCGAACCCGAACTTCGTATAATGTCGTAGAATAAAATTTTGGGTCATGAGTATGTAAAATAGTGTCGGTAGTCGATGTTTGACGCCTTCGTTCGTTGGTCGCGGTAAATCGCGTAAAAGCCCCGTTTTTCGTTTCTTATCCATTCTTCGATCCGATTTCGACTACGAATAATAAAATTCGAAAAACAAGCTAACTATATCGTAATATTTCAATTTTGAAGGAAATATACGAGTCCAATGTTTCCGTTTTATAGTCGGTGCGTTACTGCGATCGCGTTTTTTTTTTCGTTCACGTACGCGTTTTGTGACGTTCGAGAGCACAATAATTCCGTAAAACGAAATCCATATGTTTAAATTATATGTATAAAGTTCGTATTTGTCGGCGTTGTCCATATTTTGCCCGGTGTCAGTTCGTTATCGTTTATTGTTCCATAGATTTCTCTAGAAATCACCATACGCGCACTGTACCGTCTGATAAGTGTTCCTAGGCATTCCAATAGCCCAATTAAGCTAATTTGTGTCTTAAACACTATTTGTTATCGCCTAAACATTTGTTAATCGTGTAATTAGAAGCCGTTAATTACCGATTGTCACATTCTCCCCCATGTGGTAGAAATTTCGTCCTCGAAATTTTGTCTATGTTATCTCCTCAGAGTTTTGTCGTTCCTAGGTAAGTCCGAATAATACCAAAGTGAATGGCCGTGTAATCGAATCTAGACTTATTCGGATTACGTGAGTGTAAAGACATTCTGCATCAATAAGAATCCAACGGTTCAACTGAGTTTGTTCCAGAAATCGAGATAAAGTGAACGAAGTGTAGTGATACTATCATCAATGTGAGTAAGTTTACGGGCTTCAACAAAAGAGAAATTTCGACCAACAGAATTCCAAATGAACGTTCAGAATATGCAATTAATTTTTGAAACAATAGAATAACGGATACTTGCATTGGTTGTTGTATGATTGAAACTCGAATTCAACAATCTCAAATAAATAGAATCATAAAAATGATTTGTCAACTATCGAACCAATAAACGAGTAAGATAAAATCAAGGTGTTGACATTGTTGAGTTGCAATGATACACCGAAATGAAATATAAATGAACCTGGTGTATCATCGTCGTAATACATAGTTGTATTTAGACTACTTAAATGATGTGTCAATCGAAAAGCATACATAGTTTCGTGTGAAACGGTTGATCACGATTAGCACAAGCTACAAGTTTATACCGACGCCATGAGGTGTCGTAATGAATGAAATAATTCAATAATAACGGCGATCAAACAAGTATCACCGTGTTTTGCATGAAACGCTCGATCATGATTAGCCCAAGCTACAAGTTTATACCGACACCACAAGGCGTCGTAGTGATTGAAATAATTCAATAATAGCGGTGACCGAACAAGCACCACCGTGTTTCGAAATTAGATGTAAGGTTCAATTTGAAGTAAATCTGAATTTTTGTTCCAAACAAATCTCATAGGATTTCCAACTGAAAATGAACAAATAAATACTATTTTTCGATCGAAGATGAAAAGTAATGAATATCACAAAATGTTCGATCGATGATGAAAGAACCGTTAAGAGGTACACCGAAATATGACATGAACTTGTGTACCATTGTCTTAATACACGATTGTATTAAGACTTCTTTAATATGAATAGTCAGCAAAACGGATTTAGTATAAATAAACAAATAAATAATTAAATCCGTACATGATGTGTGAAGACGAGATTAGCGCAAGCTTCAAGTTTGTGAGAACATCACCATATGTTGATCGTGATCAAGAAAACGATTTAATGAAGTCGAAGACCAAACAAGCCTGTTATGGTTCAAAACAAATGAAGTGCTTGTTGGAATTATTTTGAATATGATGGCCTCAATCCATCATATGGAATCTTGAATCGAATATATATTACGAGCAAGTTCAAACAATTGAACTTGGTAGAAACACAATCCAACAATGATTATACGTATCAACAAGAAAGTTTCGGCATGGTTACAACGAAAGAACCATGTATGTAACTAGAAAGGAAAAGGAGTTTTCCAATAAATTCGTCGACTCGATATCAATGAATCAACACTTAATCAATAACGTAGGTTATCTAGATCACAATGCAAAGACTGAGTATAGCGAAATAATATTTGAACCATCGATAAAACAACAATTTCGAGTGAAGCCCCTTGATGGTCTTCACGAATCAAACGAACCACATGTGCAACAAACAATGCATGTGTATCGGATGAACTTGTCAAGAAATGAAACAATTGAGTGTTCGCTATCATGAAATAAAATCTTCGTGGTGCGATGACCATTAGGGGGAGTAGAAATGCGAAAATCTACTCACTATATGCAAGAGGTCGAGATATCAACAAAGAAATTTAAGGACTTTACCTGGAATTTCGTGTGATGACCAGTTGTTGAGCGACATTACCACGAAATGTTCATCTTGACGTAATCGCCATTTAGGGAGTGGGGAGATGTGAAGACTTGTAGTTTCTATTGCGATGCCAATAATTGTGTTTTCCATTATTTTGCGAAGCCCTCGCTTGAACGTACCTTGGCGTGATTCGTGTCGCTTGCAAGATCACGTGGCACATCGCCGCATTTCGATCAGCAGATCTATCGCTGATGGGGTTAGCATCGTTGTTGTCGTGCCCAATCATGTTTTCCAAAGGCCTTGCCTCCAAAGTCGTGTGTTATGTACTTTGACATCCGCTGACGTAAAGTTTAAGTTTCACATATAGTTGCGCAATGGCGTTTCGTTCCACGTAGGTTACTTGCTCGGGTAATTAAAATAGCATAGACAATATAGGTAATGGCGTTTGCCCTAGTTAATAATCGTGGCTCCTACATGAGGACCTTTAATGAATTTCGTCATAAGTTTTCCACAGGTCCTAAATGTGTGTTACCACAACTCTCAAAGTCTTGCTTTATGTGTGTAATTGTTTCGTGTATTGTGTATCGACACAACATTTGTATATGTTTAAAATCAAAACAGTTGACTCATTGTTCTTGGCAACGGTTGGAACCCATATTCGAGTCTTAGGCGTTCTGTACGTGTTCAATTCTTGATATCTAAGTCCCCAGAGGAGAGTGAGGTTAAAGCCTAGGTATCACTACAGAAACCTAATTCGCTGAAACCTATAGCTCTAATACCAATCTGTCACACCCGGAAATATCAGAGCTGGCGTGACTGGACCGGTATCTTCATTGCACAGCGGAAGCAAACAAGCTAAGACTTCTAGAAAATGAACGCCGCTAAGTACTCGAATTCCCATGGGTTCTTCTATTCCAACCATTCCATAGTTTTGAAAATGCAACCTGAGAAAGAACATGCGAAAAAGTCAACATAAAGTTGAGCGAGTTCATAGTTTGTTTTGAAAAGATTTAAAAGAAATCTTTTTGATAACCGGTTTCAAAGTTGTTGAGAAAATATATTAAAATTATTTTCTTGGCATGATATATGAAAAATTGTGAGTCTAGCCCATAATAGTCTTTGTACATTGCACGAGAGAGATAGTGGGCCGAGCCCAAACGAACCTTTATAAGCAGGATCAGCGCGTCCTCTTACTTAGGTATAACTTGAAAACGTTACCAAAGTTTGTAAATCCATGTATTTGTAAGTTTACATCAAATGAATCTTAAAAACATTTAAAAGTTCAGTTTATAAGTAGGTATGTAATGCGTCCATGAACATGTTGATCATTAATGTGTAGCTAAGACATTAATATGTGTGCCGACATAGGAAGCACTCAACCCGGTAGACGATTTAAGTGTCGATTCACTTCGACAGGGACACAAAAGCACTCTAAGTGGCCGCACAAGGACCGTGAGTGGGGCTCGCCCGTACCCGATAGATCTACCCCCTGTTCCGTGGTCCTTAAAAGGATTAATGGTGCCTAAGTTAGCGCCTATTCGCACGTGATCCAAGAGTTCATTCCATAGCTTAATCATACCCTAGTTAATATGTATTTCAAAAGAAAAAAAGGGACATAAACCCATTGGGTTGTCTCGTTGTTCGTACGCAGAACAACCCAGTCCCATTGTAGTAACTAGGATATTCCTGTTACTAGTCATGAAAATCATGCACGTTTGCGAAAATACGCGTTTGTTTTGTAAAACCGGTATGTTTAGTATAAACCTTTCGTAAACCTTTCGAGTTCGTTGAAATTCGTTTGCAACATGGTTTATAAATATGTGTTTTCGTTCATCGAAATAGTGTTTTCTTTTGCAAAAACTTGCATGTCTTTCCACCCCCGAAAATATTTATAAAAATGTAAAACCGTAAAAAGTGGGGGTTATGAACTCAGCTGATGCACAAACAAATGTGGCAACGCAAACCGTAAATGGCAAGGTCCGTGTCTGTGTGAACCATCCTATTTGTGCCCTAAAGCATAAAGGACATCTCAAGGTCTATACAATGCTTCAAGCATCCAAGTTGGTTATGTGTCAAGTTCACCTAACTAACTAGACTCGTTGTGAATACTTAAAAAATATGAACGTTTGAAACATATGTTTGGGTCTACTAAAATATATATAATTTTAGAGCTACAAAAGAATATATATATATATATATATATATATAGTTCATATTTTTAGCGTTTCCAAATTCCCTTCACATGTCCAAGATTCTTCTTTATTAAGCATTTACCAAATCCATGAACATATTAGTTGGTACATTAAGTTTTTCTCCCCAATTAATAAACAAATCACCAACATACATACGTTTGATAAGCCTCATGACTGATAAAAATATGTCATCTAGTGTTTTAGTAAAAGATAGCCAAGTTAGCAAAGGTTTTTAGTTCTTATTTTTAACAACTCTATACAACTACAACCGTTGGGTGAATCCACACAACATAGCACTAGATTATAAAAGATCTAAAGTTAAGGTAGTGATTATTACTAAAAGCGAATAACGATGAAGCATGAAAGCTTGCAAAAACACTTGATCTTTCTTGCAGACACCCTAAAATATCCTTGGAAACCTTGATCTTTACTTAGATTATGAAGGAGCACTTGGACAAATTTAATTGTATATGTATGTGTGTTGGTTGAGAGATAAGAGGAAAAAGAGAGTCTGATGTAATGTTGTTGTAGGTGACAAAAATGAAGAATATATAGTTTTGCAAATGGGATCTAAAATATCTAAGCCTTACAACACAATTGAGAAAAAAATATATATATATACTAAATAGGAAAGTATGGAGGGTTTTTGATGGGATTTTCGCTAGATAGGGTATGGGGTGGAAGCTATCATGTTTAATCATTCAAACTATAGGATGATGTATGTATGTATCTATGTATGGGATGAATAGGTAGACTAGAGATGGGGCATGACTTTTGGTCGTACCATTGGATGGGGAAGAGATAGCAATGAAGAATTGATATACCCAGGTTGATTATTTTAGTCAAGTGGTTATTCAGTCTAAAGGTCGTTCTTATTAGGTGTGTAAAATACCCACTTAATTATACCTCCTAGCTACTCATTTTTTTATATAAAAAATGGCAATATAGATATATGAATGTGCCGGGTGTACAAAAATATGTAATCATATGTTTGTATTTGTGTCATGCTATCCGCGTGCCGCAAATATAATTTACAATTTACGCGTCAAAAACTTTAAATAATAACAAATATATATATCTAAATATATATTTATAGTATTACACGCTTAATAATACTATAGAGTGGTTTCCCAAGTATTTAGAAAATTATCATCAATGTTCGTGTTTGTCGGGTTAATTCGTGTGTGACCCGATAATTTTATAAAAATTATCAAATGTAGAATGTGTCACAAATAGACAATGCTATGCATGTGATGATCCACTTAAAAAAATTAAGTCTAATACATAAGATCACGATATGTGTGAGATTAGGAGGGTTTTATACTAGGGTTTTGTGGGTTGGGCCCAAGGCCCATTAGCCCGTTCCTTGCGTTTTGTGCGGCCCAATTGCATTTTCGAGACCCGTTTTCGAACCCGAACTTCGTATAATGTCGTAGAATAAAATTTTGGGTCATAAGTATGTAAAATAGTGTCGGTAGTCGATGTTTGACGCGTTCGTTCGTTGGTCGCGGTAAATCGCGTAAAAGCCCCGTTTGTCGTTTCTTATCCATTCTTCGATCTGATTTCGACTACGAATAATATAATTCGAAAAAGAAGCTAACTATATCGTAATATTTCAATTTTGAAGGAAATATGCGAGTCCAATGTTTCCGTTTTATAGTCGGTGCGTTACTGCGATCGCGTTTTTTTTTTCGTTCACGTACGCGTTTTGTGACGTTCGAGAGCACAATAATTCCGTAAAACGAAATCCATATGTTTAAATTATATGTATAAAGTTCGTATTTGTCGGCGTTGTCCATATTTTGCCCGGTGTCAGTTCGTTATCGTTTATTGTTCCATAGATTTCTCTAGAAATCACTATACGCGCACTGTACCGTCTGATAAGTGTTCCTAGGCATTCCAATAGCCCAATTAAGCTAATTCATGTCTTAAACACTATTTGTTATCGCCTAAACATTTGTTAATCGCGTAATTAGAAGCCGTTAATTACCGGTTGTCACATGCGCGATGCAGTGGGAAATACAGACATTTCCACGTTGTGCATTGTTCTGTTGGTTAGATTATTATCCTCAACTGAAATCGAGGTCATCGATTAGTTTTTTATTAACCAATTCGTTTTTAGTTAATCGGTTTGGTTTATTTAGTTAGATTGACGGTTTTTTGTTTGATTCATTTAACTTGGTTAATAGCCAAAACTAAACTTGGGCTAAAACTTTTGAATAGAAATACATGAAATATAGATATAAAAACATGAAATGGATGTATAAATACATAAAAAGAGGGTATAAATATGAAATACATCAACTGAAGGTATAAAAACTATAAATATATGAGAATGTGAATGGTTTCGTTCAGTTAATTTTGGTTAAATGAGGGTAAAAAAATCGATAACCTTTTTTTGGTTAATTTGGGTTTCGATAAGGCAGTTTTTGGTTGATTTCGGTTCCGTTTCAGTTAGCGATTCAGTTATTACTCAACGTTAGACACAGTTAATCACGTAACACATCATTTTTTTAATTAAAAGGACTATAGCAATACTATACTCAAATTAAACAGAATAAAATACTCGTTTATATGGTGTAACTTAAAAAAAAAAAATATTAACGTAGTAAAAAGTTACGACCTTTTAAAAATCAGGGGGGGGGGGAGTTTGTTTTTTATAAGAGAATAAAGTATAACTACTAACTAATTATCTATAATTTTGTTAAAGATGAGAGATTAAAGTGTAATCTAGATGAGATGATTAAATTAACAGTATTTAATCACTTGACATTTTGTAGCTATTAAAAATTATGGGATAATGACTAAGTATGTTGGACTTTAGCCACTTGTACACTAAGGCATTATCTACTTGTACGTTTTAATCCACACGTCAATACTGACCAAGACGACTATCGAAACGTCGAAAAAAATGAGAAGGTCGTCACGATATTTTTGGATTTAAAAAAAAACGTTTATAAGATATGACAAGAATACGTAAAATTATTATAAGTTTGTTGCGGAGGGGGAAAATGTAACTAATTAACTATAATTATGTTAAAACTCGGGGATTTAAGTGTAATAAGATGGAGGACTAAAATATACACTTATTTTAGGGGTTTATTTATAAATTAAGAGGAAAAAAGTTCTTTTTTGAGTATCTTAAAATGTCTCCCCCCCCCCTCCTTGCATTATAATAAAGTATAGATTAACTAGTTATTATTACCATTGAAAGAATAAACCCTTATTCATCGTGTGTGTGTGTGTATATATAGGGGATGGTTCAAATGAAAACCACTTTTATTGCGAAAACTCGAAAACTAACTAAAAAAACCTAAAAAACACACAAATTTTTTTTCAATTTTTTTATTAAAATCGCTAGTTTTTTTATTAAAAAAAACTTTTTTTCAAAAAAAAAAAAATTGTAGTGCACATGTGTAATAATTCACATGTGTAGTACACATACACATGTGCACTACATTTTTTTTAAAGTTTTTTTATATAATTTAAATAGCGAAAATTGGTATTAAAAAATTGGTATGTTTTTTTGACTTTTTTAATTAGTTTTCAAGTTTTCGCGATAACTAGTGGTTTTTATTTGAACCTTCCCATATATATATATATATATATATATATATATATATGTATGTATATATATATATAGGGGAGGGTTATCTTGGGAACGCTAAATATTGCGAGAACCGTGAGAACGAATGAAAAAACCAATCAAAAACAATTTTTTTTATACAAACCTCATTGTAATTAAGATACAACATCAAAACAAGAATTTATAAGATCAAATAATTCATTTCTCGTTTCAAAATCATTCTTTTTAGATTTTTTACACATGTGTAAATATAGCAGATTTACACATGTGTAAATGGCAAACTTACACATGTGTAAATTTTCTTTATTTATGAATTCACGTAAATTTAAACGTGTAAATTGAATTTCTAACATTGTATTCGAATAATAATGATAAGTGTAGAAAAAAAAATTTGAATTTGAATTGTTTTTGACCAAGTTCTCATGGTTTTTTCATTTGTTCTCACGGTTCTCACAATATTTAGCGTTCTCATTTAAACCCTCCCCTATATATATATATATATATATATATATATATATAAACCTAATACTATAAATAGTAATATTATTATTTTATTTTAATTATTATTATATATTATATTATATTATATTATATTGGGTAAATTACTTTTTGAGTCCCTGTGTTTTATAGGTTTTAACTAGTTGAGTCCAAAAGCAAAAAGTTTAACGACCTGAGTCCCTATAAGCATTTTCCTTAACCATTTGAGTCCAAATTTCTAACACTGTTAGAATTTTTTGGTTAAGTATTATAAAATGACCAAAATACCCTTATAGTTAAAAAAACTAATTTTTTGTTAGATTTCTTTCTCTCTCAGTTGTATCTCCCTTTTTCTTTAAATTCTGCATCTCTCTCATCTTTCTCTCTCTCTAAACCACCTCCATCCCTCAACCACAAAACACCATCACCACCACTGCAATTCCACCGTCACCCCCACACCACCACTTCAACTCCACCGTCACAAAACTCTTTAGGCAGGGAACAAAAAAATAAACGATTCAATAAATTATCCCCATTTGTTGAAGACGAAATAAGTCATATTTTACAAATAAAAAAGTCAGTATCATCTATAAATCCTTACAACTTCATCTTCATCAGTATCATCAAAATATGACTTTTACTTCATCTTCATCAGTATCATAAGTAAATCCTTACAACTTGTATTAGTAAGCAAAATAAAAAGTCATATTTTACAAATAAAATTAGGGCTTAAACAACCAAAAAGTCAGATTGATGCTCAAACATCTATCTACCCACAATTGTATGAACGACTTTCTTCACTCCAAATCCAACACCAAATTCTTCTAATAAATCTACAAAATTCCAGAGCTGCAATTGTTTTTGAAGCCGCTGAAGATCTTGTTCTTGAAGATCTGATGTTAAAAATTGTTTTTGATTCTCCCAAATCTCACCTACCAAAATTTCCTTAGTCACCTTCGTTCAAAAAATTTACTAACAAAAACTTTTACACAAACAAATGACACAATTTTCAAAAAGTTACACACAAATTCAAACATTAACAAAATTTTGTACACATAAAGCATCAATAAAATGAGAGAGACGAGAAACAAGACCTTCCGAGGACCGAAGAGAGCGTGCGAATGTGATCATCTTCGAGTTCTTTGTGTTGAGGTCGATCGGTGTAGACGATATGGACTGCTGCTTCTTCTATTGTTGCTGATACAGATGCAGGAATAGATGAATCGGTTTCTGCCATTGATGATGATGATAATGAGGAGGAGGAGGAAGATGAGAGATAGGGTGTTGTTACATGATGATAATAGGGTTCAATTAGCCATTTTTATAGAAAGAAAGAGATAGGTTGAATTCTGGATTTTTTGTGGTTGGGGGATGAAGGTGAGAGATATAAGAGAGAGAAATATTTTCTTTTATTTTTTAATTATAAGGGTATTTTGGTCATTTAACAATACTTAACCAAAAAAATTCTAACAGTGTTAGAAATTTGGACTCAAATGGTTAAGGAAAATGCTTATAGGGACTCAGGTCGTTAAACTTTTTGCTTTTGGACTCAACTAGTTAAAACACATTAAACACAGGGACTCAAAAAGTAATTTACCCTATTATATTATATTATATTATATTATATTATATTATATTATATTATATTATATTATATTATATTATATTATATTATATTATATTATATTATATTATATTATATTATATTATATTATATTATATTATATTATATTATATTATATTATATTATATTATATTATATTATATTATATTATATTATATTATATTATATTATATTATATTATATTATATTATATTATATTATATTATATTATATTATATTATATTATATTATATTATATTATATTATATTATATTATATTATATTATATTATATTATTATATTATTATTATATTATACTATATTATATAGTTATATATTATTATATTATTTTTAAACAAACCTAATAAATAGTAATTTAATTATTTTAATATTATTTTCTTTATTATTTTTCTTAACTTCAATGATTTTTTTTTGGGTTGGGATAAATGTTATCCGATATCATTTGCTCATACCTGATCATGGGTACCGTAAAAACAACAACGATATCGTACAATTTTTTTGTTGATTTTCTTCAACTTTTAATGATTTCTTTTTTTTTTAGTTTCTGGGGTAGGGATGAGCTTGGTGCCAACCGATACCGAATCGGTACCGGTACCGAAAATACCAGTTACGAAACCGTTATATGAAGGTAAAAAACGGTACTAGGAACGCCAAAAGTCAGTACCGAATTGATACTTAAGATCTTTCGGTTCGGGAAATTCGATACCGGTACCCAGTACCATTTGCTCATCTCTGACCATGAGTTTCATACGAACAATATCATTACCATAAACTTTTTTGGTTTATTTTCTTTCGGTTATCTTTTAATATTTTTTTCTACATTGTCTTTTTATTTTTGTTAGCGATTCCGTACACAACGTGTTTGTAGTGATTTCAAAACACATGTAAACACACAATATGGTGATTCTAGTTCAACGGAAATCAAAACAAGAAAACCTTCTCTTCAATCCATCACAAATTAACCTCTCTAAGGGTAGGCGGTATGGTATCGGTGAACCCAGTCGGGGATTTGAGTCATCGATCGGTGACCACACTGTGGTGATGAAGGTGTTCAATGAGTGGTGATTCGGTGAGGGTATTCGGTGTATAGTCACCGTTTTGATTGAGTGGTGTGATTGAGTGAAATTTGACCATTAAAGAAAAACTAGCCGTTTTATAAAAAAAAAAATACAACTTTTCCTTATAAAAACAATACCATTCAACATCATTTTTCACCATTTTCTTCTCCATCCAACTCTATTTTCTAAAAAAATTCACTTCTTCTATTTTTCCAATGGATGATATACCACCGCTATTCATTCCAATTGATATTAGTGAAGACGATGATTCTTCCTCGAGCGATAGTAGTTTAATTTTTTTTTTCCAAAATCTTATTAACGAAGCCGCTGAACTGGAAGACATGGGCACTTCTAGAAAAAGGAAACCTGTCCGTCGAGATCGAGTGAAATGTCACGAAAACCTTATGAGATATTATTTTATCGAGGAGCCCGTATTCAACGAAGAGGATTTTCGTCAAAGGTTTCGTATGTCGAAAAGGTTGTTTTTAAAAATTTTGAGTGACGTGCAAGCGAATAACTCGTGGTTTCAAGACACCGTGGATGCGAGTTTGAAGAAGAGTTTTACACCGATGCAAAAAGTTACTTCGGCGATTAAGCAGCTAGCAACCGGTAACGCTCCAGACAAGTTCGACGAGTATTTGAATATGTCCGAAAGGACTTCCCGAGAAAGTCTAGAAAATTTTTGCGAAACAGTATGTAATTTATACGCTTCCGAGTTTTTACGTAGACCTACTAGCCACGACGTTGCGCTCTTGTACCAAGCTCATGAGGAGAAACATCACCTTCCTGGGATGCTGGGTAGTCTTGATTGTACAAATTTTGTTTGGAGAATGTGTCCAACGGAGTCGCGGGGTCAATATATGAGGGGGGTCACAGTCACCCGACAGTTATGCTCGAAGCGGTGGCCTCTCAGGATTTGTGGATTTGGCATGCTTTTTGTGGTCCACCAAGTTCACAAAACGACATCAACGTGCTCCAACAATCTCCGTTATTTCTTACTGGACGAAATGGAACTGCACCAAAATGCCCATTTTACGTGAAAACCACTTGTACAAGCGTGGATACTATCTTACCGATGGAATCTACCCTACTTGGTCCGTGTTTGTGAAATCATTTCTGTATCCTCACATTGTGAAAGAAAAGAAGTTCAAGAGGCAACACGAGTGTCACACCCCAACCGATGGCGGAATCATCGGGGCGCGGCACTGAGCGAAACTGTCACACCCCAACCGATGGCGGAATCATCGGGGCGCGACACCGAGCGAAACAGATTGTTCAAAGAAATTCCATAACGACTAAATTACCGAATAGTTTAAATATCATGTCCCATACCATGACCCATAAGATAATATAGTTATTACAGACATAAATATTCTTCAAACAAAAACATGTTCCGACAACTCAGATTTAAATAAAATAAATTGTCTTTGTTTCTAGACTCTTTCCTAGCCTCGATTTCACAGCAAGCCAAGCATTCTAACAACTTAAGCACCTGCCACATACGTTAAAGTAAAAGTCAATACACATAGTGTAAAGGTGAGCATACAAGTTTAATAGATATAATAAAGTTCGAAATCTTTTACGCATAACCAACACGTACACAGCGTGAAATGAAGCACGTAAGTTGATGTGGAAAAACTAGTTCAACTAATTAAACTAAAATTACCCTAAATTAAGACTCAAGTAATAAAAATCTAGACTCTTTAACCTGACTAAACTACTCACCGGCAAGTGTACCGGTCGACTCTAGCACAGAAAAGTAAGTCCGGATGTCGAACCCACAAGGACTCTAATGAATTACGTTAACGACTCTATTTAGATTAGACACTGACACGACTTAATAATTGTTGTGTTTTAAGGGGGGTTTTTACTAAAATCCTAAAATTGCACTTAAAATGAAATTAAACTAAAGTACGAACGAAGACTAGGGTTTTACTTCAGATGAGATTAAGGACTACCTAGACTTGAATCCAGTTGAACTATGAATGGACTTCTAACGGTTTTATTGTTGTATGGAGCCGGGATCGTAAAATACTAAACCTTAAGGTATTTCAATGCTAAGACTTCCCGACCCTTCTCAGGAAGAAACCTAGGAAACCCTACAAGGCTGTTATGAATACCGACTGTTAGATTTCCTCTCAGTCCTCTAACGATTCTAAAAGTGCCCTAATATGACTATCTACCTCTCAGCGTGACAATCTAAGGCAATTCTAGGTTCTGATTTGGTTTACTAGACACGAATGCAATTAGGGAACTAACGTCAACTTCTCTCAAAATCTAATTTAGCTATATACTGCACCGAGACCTAATAACTAACTCGAGCCTCTCAGCGACAAGTTAAGCAGAATATTTAATTCTAATTGTATTTTAATTACTGTTTCTAAGGCTATCGGCCGATTTACCCAAAGATCACCCGAACCCGCAAGGATGCAAATAATCAACACAGATCTATTATGTGAAAGACATCCACCAAAATCTATGTGAAACAGTAAATAATCAACAATCAAAAGTAAATACGCACACGCACAAAATCAGAAATTCTAGAACACTTTACTTTCAGAAATCAATCCATAATCAAACAATAAAAACCCGTTAAAATATCCAAACTTTAATCAAACCATCATCAAATCTAGGTAGTATCTAAGGTTTAGCCAAGAAACATGATGTTCAAAACAAACAAAGCAAGTTCAAAACAAGAATTCATCGTAAAGTATTGAAAACGCGAAATTAAAGAAAACCGGGAGATAAAACCCGAACAATCTTCACTCTCACGATCCAAGCTTCAACCGGATGATTCCCGTTAGCCAAAACACTTCAAAAACCTCAAAAATCTGCTCTCAAAAGGTCGCCTAGGGTTCTTGGTTCGTAACTAGGGTTTTTGTGGAAGTTTATGAAGTATATATATGTTTGGAATGAAGATCCAACAACAAAAATCAACTTTTCCCGTACTCTTTGGAATAAGTTTGATTTTTAAGGCGGGAGGGAAACGGAGCACGGGAAATATCAACATTGGGTGATGGAACAACTTGAATGGGTCTCTTTCCTACACTCTTCTCACTCGAAGGCCCCCCGGTGTGTGCGGTACTTTCTGGGATTAACCTAGGTTGCACTTTACCGGGCGCCTCCATTTCAATCTCCTCATCTACGGGGTCCTCATCTTCTATCTCAACACTCTCGGGTCTCACTACCTCTCCTAAGGTCCTACCAGTACGGGTCGAAATTGCCTTCAAAGAGCCAGATGGGTTGGGTTTTGTGTTGCCCGAAAATTGACCGGGAGGTCGTTCTTGCAACTGGCGTGCAATATCCCCAACTTGCCTCTGAAGGTCTAAGAAACTTGAATGATTATTCTTTAAGAGCGTAGCATGGTCCTCTAAGGTACGTTGGGTAGCCTGGTCCTTAACCAATAATTGGGAAAGAAGGTCCTCTATCCTAGACAAACTACCATTTGACCCCTCATTCTTAGGTTGAACCTCTTGGTTTGACCCCTCACCTCTGAACTGCCCGCCTGAACCTGAACTAGCAAATGGACCTGTTTGACCCGACCCCCCACTAGAATAAAAACCTGGCCCCCTACTTTGGTATTGACCTGACGGAAAACCAGGGGGGTTACCTGAGGAGCGATAATTGTTAGCACGCCAATTAGAGTTACTATTGTTGAACGGGTTAGTTGGACCCCTATTTTGACCTGATATATACTCGACCTGCTCTAGGGTAAGGGTTGGGCAATCTATGGTGTCATGTCCACCTCTACAAACCTCGCATCTATCTACCTTCTTCTTAATTTCTAGCAACTCTTTGGTGATATAGTCAAGCTGAGATATTACCTTTGAGTCTGAAACGACTTGATTCACTCCTCGAGAAGATGAGGAAGTAATCACAGGATTGGAATTCCTGCTGGAAGCACTATGATCTATATCAGCATGAGCGAAGCTCTCAAAGAGGTCGTTGCAGTCGGCCACAGTTTTCTTTCCCATTAGGTGGCCTCCTGCGGATGTGTCGAATCGGGCCTTGCACTCAGGGGTAAGACCATTATAAAATTTTTCTACTAAGGCCCAATCCGACAGTCCATGTTGGGAGCAACGTGAGAGCAATGTTTGAAACCTCTCCCATGCTAAGTGATAAGGTTCGTCAGGTTCCATTCTGAAGGAATGGATCTGATCTCGTGTAACACCCCGAAAATGGGTTTGGTGGTCAAACCCCATTAGCACTAAAAGATGGGTAAAAAAAATACCGTTAGCGGTAAAACTTACCCGGTAAATATTAGGATTTAAATAATTAATCCTAATATTAAATAAGAAGTGAATAAAAGCTTTTAATGAAATGAAATTTATAAGAGGCCGAGTAACGGGACTTAAAATAAAAACGGGTTATGACTTCCCGAACCCGTTAAGTTAACTAGGAATGTTTAACCTAGTTAATAAGGGGAATATTACTAGAAATAGATGGGTTATGGTCTACTTAATGACTAACTAAACTAGAGGGACCTAAGTTGCCAAAAAGGAGACTTGAATTATAAAAACTAAAAATTAAAACACAACACACATTGTGTGTGTGTGTGCGTACGCCCAGGAGCAAGAACAAGGGGTTCCAAACCCTAGTTCAACAAATCGATCAAATTGAAGCCCAAATCAAGAGCCAAATCAATGCATGAACACAAATTAGTGATCACCTCAGTGAAATGATCATAAGGTATGTGAAATTTCGTTGAATGATTCCAATTGAAATTCTGAATCAATACTTGAAACTCGAAATTCATGATGCATGATAGTTGCTTGGATGAAATAGGAATGAGATAGTGATTAGGGATAAACCCTAGTCAATTACTTGTTGAAATTTTGCTTAATTCTTGTTAATTCACAATCACCATTGAAGGTGATAAGTGGGTTTTGTAAGAATATGTTAAACACTAGAATTTTGATTGTTGTTCTAGTGTAATTTGAGCTCTAGGAAGTGAATTCAGATTTTTGTTAATGTGAAAATTTGTATGAACATGCTTAATTGGTATTAAGCTTGGCTAAATAACTAGTTAAGAAAATTGATTGTTGATTTTATAGAATATGGCCACAAGGTGTTTGTTAAAATGCCTAAGTGAATATTCATATTGTGAATTTTTGAATGAAACGCATAATGGCCTTGTTTGACTAATTACGTGAAAGATGGGGTAAAGCGGGTTCTAATCATAATGTTGATTCGACTAAATTGCGTAAACCATGTGATCAAAAAGTAGTTAACTTTTGATAAGCTAAGTTAACTAACCATGAAGTCGAATAGTAGCTTCGGCATAGAAAATAAGTGAGGTGGAATAGTCGTGATTTTTATGACTAATTTAACCGCCTCGTAAATGATTTAAAATAGTTTGACGCCTAACGAGCTAGGTGGAGGCTTGGGAAAGGAAGCGGGTCAAACAAATCAAGAATGGAGGAAAAGCACAATTCGGATGCAAGGTAAGTATAGCTTACACTAGTCCTATATTTTAGAATATTCTCTTATTGTATTAGTTACGAATAAGATAAATACAAAAAAAAAATTGAGGTATGATGTTCCGGCGTGTAAACGTACGGGACAAGATAGCCGCGCATGACAAGAAATCATGTTGATGTTTTAAAAGAAGCTAAATTGGTAATTGGTCACGCGTTGACCATAACTTTTGGTTTTGAAAGGCAATGTATGACTTAAGCAAGGATGGGCTAAAAAGCGTTAAGAAACGATTAATAAATAAAATGACCGCACGGTTTGAACCGGAGCGAGTCATATAGATGAGATGGTAATAAACATCATCTCGTCAACATAATCGGTCACTTAGACCAAATGGGTCAAAAGGTGAAGATATCACCTTTTGACAATAACGACTAATGATCGTTGTCGAGTTATATTATTTCAGGAGTAAGTGTCAAATGGTATTAGCAACGCTATGGATTAGCGGTTATAAAAGCAAGGTATTTAATAACGGATCAATAAATTGATCCGCGCCAGGTATGTGAAAAAGGGTGACACTCATTTCGAATATGTGGTTCCATGAGTGCTAAAAGATGTCAAAGTAAACAATTGGTTACATGATAAGTAAACCGAATGTTTGAATAATGAACGTTGCGTTTGAAAAGCTTAGTGACTTTTCAAACAAAAATCATAGGTTAAAGGAGGGGTTATGGGTCAAATATACTTTCAAAAGTCCTTCATCGTAAATGAATGGCTAAACGGACTAAAACGCCCTTATAAGCTAAATTGGAAAAAACTACCTTTAAAGGTAGTTTTGAAATGAGTCTTATGATCGAATAAGTAATTGAAATAAGTATAAAGACGCAAAAGATGTAAACCTTTGGTCAAATGACTC
Source organism: Helianthus annuus (assembly GCF_002127325.2). NCBI lineage: Eukaryota > Viridiplantae > Streptophyta > Magnoliopsida > Asterales > Asteraceae > Helianthus > Helianthus annuus. The sequence goes on from NC_035441.2 coordinate 97,950,305, forward strand.
TATATGAGTCTTTGTCGTAAATTTAGTAATCCGACGAGAAAAACTCGGATTATATAAATTTCCCCCTTAAGTCCACCACAAATAAGTTGATGTGGAAGATCACTTGATAAGAAATGTTGTATGTTAATGCTAGGAATGAATGAGAGCGTTTCATGGTCAAAATATGCATAAATACCCTTAACGGGTCAAAATATGCATATGAGCGTAAGCGGGTTTAAGATACGTATGAGACCCGTAACGTGAACGTAATATGATAGGAATTATAGAAACTATGAGTATCATGAGAACAAGGACCAAATAAACATGTTTGATGTTTAAATTATGAACGGGTCAAAATTTGGCAAAAGGGTAATAAGCCGAAGACTTAAAAGTCTTAAATTTTATCAAGCCGAATGTCGGATTTCAACTCCGTATGATGGAGAATCAAATTTCAAACATGTAGGAAGAAACAGTAGGTCAGACGGATAAGCGGTCCGAAAGATACGAAAGATTTCGCGTCAAATTACGACAAAATGGAAAAGCTGGATGCAGGGTCCACCGTAAATTACGGTGCCACCGTAATTTACGGTGGAGCTGATGGGGTTACGGTGATGATCTACTGTTGTACGGTAGAAGAATATGAACGCAGGGGCCACCGTAACTTACGGTGCCACCGTAAGTTACGGTGGAGATCATTTTCAAATTCTTGTTTTCTTTTCTTTTGAAATTCGGTTGTTTACCGGACTTGTTTGGATACGATTTAATTCCCTTATGACTAAAGCATTTCATGTTTATGAAATGTAGGTACATTTTGGATGCCGGAAGACGATCAAGCTCAGCGAAGAACCGAACACGATAAAGATACATGCTTCCGCACATTGTCTCGTCGTAATTTTTAAACGGTGGATTCGATCACGCTATGTTGAATAACTTATTATTTGTAAAAGTTTTAATATACCTGTATTTTTATAGAACGTGTAGTCTTAAATACACATATAATTGTTGGTATTTACATGTAAAACCGTTAAATTGTAACTAGGGTCTTACATCTCGAAGGCGAGAGGCCTTTGCAGGTGGAAAAGACTTAGCAAGGAAGGCATCTCTAAGTCCAGCCCAAGTGGTGTAAGTACCTGCTGGCTGCGAATCAAGCCAGGTGGCTGCGCGGCCAACAAGTGAAAAGGGGAAGACTTGGAGATAGCGGGCATCAAGATTCACACCTTCGATGCCGAATGTGACACTCGAGGTTTTTCCGAACGAACACCTGGTAATATTTTGTGTATGTAATTATTATTAAATGAAAACGTGATCTTTATTTGCTTATTGTGTGTTAAATGTACGTATTATATATAAATGTATGCGAGTCGAGACCATGACTCGCAACCGGGCGGTTGCGAGTGGGCCTTTGGGCCGTAACCGGCTTGGGCCGAAACCCCAAGCCCAAACCGAAACATCCCTTGGTATATATACCCCACCTTCCCCACTTTCCTCCACTTTACACAAACACACAAACACACACTTCTCCTATTTTTCTCTCAACTAGAAACCTTCAACAACAACACCACTCTTCTTCTCTTTTCGGTTCAAGCAAGGATCCCGGACAAGAAACTCGGTCAAGACTATCACTCGGACACTTCATCTTCTCTCATTTCCTTCCTTTCTTTCGGCTCATCCTCCTTCTTCACAACCGGTTAGTGTTGTTACTATGTGCATGAGATTTATGTTTGTTGTATGAACTAGAAATGCTTGGTTAGAATGATTATGCATGACTCTTAGGTTGATTTGTAAAGTTTGACAATATTTGGTAACATGTTTAAGAAAATGGTAGTTTAAGAATGATAATGCCTAACCATACTATGCTTCATTGTTTCCTTGTAAAATAATGATGTTAAACTTAAGATTTCGGATATAATGTATGTTTTGCATGTTGATCTTGCTAAAACATGTGATTTTGGTTCATAAATATATGATTATGTTGATATGAAAACCCTAGAAAATGATGAACATAAGATGAACTTGTTTGAATATGACTTGAAGATGTAAAAATGGCAAAGTTTGATCTATCTTTACTAGTAATCAGATTAGGAAAAAGTGTTAGTGAAACCTTATTGGTTGTTTCCTAATCTGGGTCTGAGTACATGGTACAATTTCGGACTGTTGCATCTGCATCATCACGTGTACGTGAAAGGGACAGCTTACGACTCACAACCGCACCGTTGCGACTCGCAACCAAGGCAAGACAACTCGAGACCACGTAGTTGCGACTCGCAACCACTGCATGACTACTCGAAACCACAAGATTGCGACTCGAGACTACGTCAGTTGCGACTCGCAACCACAGCATGATGACTCGAGACCACGGTTACGACTCGCAACCATAACGTGACAAGCCGAAACCACCTGGTTGCGACTCGAGACCAGCTGGTTGCGAGTGGGCTGTTCATTTTGGTTATTGGGCCCATATGTGTATAACTTGGGCTATCTGTTGACTGGATTATGTGTTGCTGTGACTGCTTAATTGTTTAGGCCGGCCCAATAACCCAACGACTGTTTATTTATATGTGTGTTACGTGCCAAGTATGTGTTTTACGTGAATGCTTGTATACCGAACCTGACCTATACCAGTAACCATGTTAGGACGTGGTGACCAACGTGATTGACAAGTAACCTAAACCTACCGAGCAACCCAAGGTGAGTTCACAACTTAAAAGCATGCGTCCCGGTGGTTTGGGACACGAGACTAACAACCCTATCCCCTGGTAAAAGGGGATACCATTTACATACCTTCCCTAGTTATTGGGAACAAAACTTACTTTTCCTTCCCAGGTATTGGGAAACCTTTTGGTTAATTACTGTTTATACGGATTGCAACTAACGGCACTAAACGAAACTCTATCACTCAAGTCCCTACTACAAATACCGATTAGTCGCCGGGTTAGGCGAGCGGGTTATTAGTTGATAGCGCTATTTAGGTGTTTACCAGCCTCACACCGTGCCCTGGTTTGGGACGGGCGTGAACTAATGGACTCAGAAATCCGTCAATGATGATAGAACATTGACATCGGGGCATCCTGCGGATACGCAACGGTTACCTAGTGTTCGGTATTGGAAAAACAGTTTAGTCGCTAACTTTTGGGGTAGCTCCCCAGGGCATGTATAAACGGGTAAATTAACCGGTGAAACAAGTTTTTGGTAATTAAAACTGGATAACTAGTGAACTCACTCAGCATAATTGTTGACCCCTTACTGCATGCTTTGCAGGTAACCAATGATTCAGGAGCTGCTGCTTGGGGGATGTGTAGTGTTCGTCAAACCCGTGTGTTGGGATAACTGTTTTGATCAATGAACTGTCTTTAAAACTGTTTTGGTTTATGCTTCCGCTGTTTTGTTAAACCAATTACCGAATCTAAACTCTAATGTTGATTAATTACTTCGGATATTAAATATTTCTACTATTAATGAAATGCTCAGTATAATTGGTGGCTGGATCCTGGTCAGTCACGCCCTCGAAGCGGGTGTTATCCGCAGGTGGATTTTGGGGGTGTGACAGATTGGTATCAGAGCCATTGGTTATAGTGAACTTGGTTTTAAAAAGGGGAAAATCTTTTTGGAGAAAACCAGACTATAACCCGTGACTCGTGACGACACTACACTCCAAGTACAAGGCTCAACACTTTTGACCTCATAGCTCGGACCAGTGTTTACTTGTTTGCTTACTTTATGTTTCCTGTTTCGCTATACGTACTAGTATGCCTAACTAGTGAACGCCCACATACGATATTGCATGTGATTGCACGTTAGCACACCAATATGAATTCATGTACACATTCTCGTATCATGTGATTAATAGGGTGGTAATTCCCTAAACCTCCATGACTTACACTACTTGATACTCTTTGAAATCTACTCGAGTGTGGGGAACCATTTGACATGAGTTAAGAGGAGCTGAGATGAACATGCAAATCACAATATTATTGTGGGTGCACACATAATAATATAGTGGGGTGGATGTGAGTCCCAGTAAGGCTTAACAAGTGAAAAAGGGGTTCCGTTTCGTTATTTGTATGATGAGAAACACAACAGTCCATAGGAGCCGTAGCAGTGATTGTCTCCTACTCGAACACGATCTTTTCACTTCTCACTGCACCCCTTTCGAACCTCGATGCTATCGAGTATTACCTGAACACCCATATGAACGCCTAGCGAACTGTGTAGAACATTAGGTGCTTGTACGAACATCCCCGGGATGGATGTTGAAACAACAATGATTGGTCTATATCCTTCTCACCTCTCTTCGCTTGCTGGAACTTAACGTGTTGACGTCTTAAATCCCGAAGTGCGATCACTCCTGCAACACTATCTCAACATACCGTGTATTAATCAGTCAAGAGGATAGACGTAGTACCTTACTGGCTTCAGCATTTGAACGACCCTAGTCACCGACAACGAGCATCAGCGAATTGACTCCAATCGAACCCTTAACCCTAGTCAGCGGCTCATAGGAGCCAGCTCTTACGAATCAGTCGGGCCATAAGCGATGACAATTGACAATGGTGCGGAAACGCGTAACGGCCAGCTCAATAAGTACACCTTGGGACGCGGCACGGAAACGTGACAAGATGGACTTGTCAGTGAAGGATCGTAGCGCACCATTTCAAGCAACATTAGAAACAACAGTCGCGACAACATCAAGGTCAACAACATTGGAAATGATGCTCATGGAAGGGCATTTAGGGTTGACGCAGGCGACGCCAGGCATAGTAGCAACATGGTAGCTTGTATGGGTAGTTGTTTGCTTCATCTCTATTCTGCTTGACCCTGATACTTCTTAAAACCGAACCAGATGCAGAATCGACTGATGGCAAGTCAAGTAGAATCTCAAAAGTTCGTTAGGATGTAAACACGACCTTGTGGGACGAGTGTCCAATGTCGACCTTCCTTCTACCACACTCGGTGGTTACAACGCAGTAGTTAGTGTGAATTGGTTACCCAGGAATCACGCGAATATACCCAGTGAGGAGAAAACTTTGTGTGGAGGATCGGCATTTATTCTAAAGCATCAGAGTAGTTCAATAGTTAGCGCCATTCCAGCTGTGAAGGCCAGAAGTGTCTACAGAGGGATTACTCCGCTGTGTTAGCAACCGCTACGGATGTTAAGGCTAAGGAAAAGTGGAACGAGGATCCACCAGTTGTTCGTTGTTTCTCTCGGCGTGCTATCCGAGGAACATTCAGTTTTTCTTCCGAAAATTTGTTAGGCGGAATCTCAGTTTGATCTCACGTCTGAGGCAGCCCTGATTACTTGTACTTTTACCATTTTGCGCCAGGAAGGTCGCAAGATCTATCAAAGCAACTATAGGAACCGTTGGACAGGAGTTTTGTAGGGTCTAGTTCTTCGCTTTGGGGGAGCCCCACTTATCCTAGGGAAGATGGGCCTTTTCGTGTGTATACTGACTATTAAGAGCTCATCAAGGTGACAGCCCAAAACCGTTTGACTCGATCCTGTATTGACAACCTGTTGGCCAGTTACATGGGTCATGCTCCTATGTGAAGAATGAGTAGCGAACGAACTAACATCAGATGGAAGTCCAAAGGGAGGATGTTCCTAAAACGGCATAGTGAACGCAATAAGGCCATTTCCAGGAGACACCGGATGAATTATTCCATGACCTTTTGGGGTGAACAACCCACCGGCTGCTTATGGATCACACTGCAACTGTGTTTATCTAGTACGTTTTGAATCACTTCTAGGAGAAAGGGGCACCTTGAACAACCCTTGTATTCCATTGTAGAGCTTCTAGGGGAGGAGCGTCTACGTGCGAAGTCTACCTAAGTATGACTTCAGGATTCGGGAAGTACACATTTTCTTTTTATCAAACAACGAAGTGGGAATACACATGGATCTCGCTAAGATCCATTTGGTTAGGAACTGATCAACATCAAAGATCCCTTCGAGGATACAGGAGTTTCTTGGTCCCACTAGATACTATCGCAGCTTAATCACAAGATTTTCGAAGGTCGCACAGCTTAAGTCTCGTTGGCACAGCAGGGTGTTGTGTTCGTGAAAGACCAAAACAGGAGGACGTCTTTTCAGCTTTCGAATCCCAACTTTGTAATGCACTGAGCATCATCTTCACCCTAGGGTACGGGTGATCTAGCGGTATACCATGATGCTTCGAATCAGGGTCCCAGTACACACGGATGTAACACGAGAAGGTTATTGCTTACGCCTCTCGACAACTTAGGACGCACGAAAGGAACTACACAACGCTTGATTTGGAACGGGGAGCAGTGATCTTCGCACTTAAGTTATGACGGCATTACCTATACGGAACCAAGTGCGCCATCTACACCGACCACAGAAGTTTAGAACACATATTCAAGCAGAAGGAACCGAATATGCGACAGCGACGATGGGTCGGACTGCTGAATGATTACGAGTGCTCTATCAGGTATCACCCGGGCAAGGCCAATGTAGTGGCAGACGTCCTCAGTCGGAAGGACACTACGCCTAAGCGCGTAAGAGCTTTACAACTCACGATCCATTCTAGTCTACCTTCGCAAATACGAGCTGCTCAGATAGAAGCACTGAAACCAGAGAACGTTAGAGCTGAAGCCCTACGCGGGTCAAGGCAACGCTTAGAACAGAAGGAAGACGGTGCTTATTATGTAACAGGACGCATTTAGGTCCCACTCTATGGCGACTTACGAGAACTTGCGATGGATGAAGCGCACAAATCTCGCTACTCAGTACACCCTGGTTCGGAAAAGATGTACCACGATATTAAGACTACGTATTGGTGGCCTAGCATGAAGGCCCACATAGCAACTTACGTCAGCAAGTGTTTGACTTGTGCGCGAGTCAAGACGGAATATCAGAAACCCTCAGGCCTACTCCAACAACCAGAGATATCACAATGGAAATGGGAGCAAATTTCCATGGATTTCGTTACTGGCCTACTTAGATCACAGCGCAGAAACGATACTATCTGGGTGATCGTGGAGCGACTCACGAAATCCGCACACTTCTTGGCAATCAAAGACAACAGATAAAATTCTCCACTCTGGCGAAGATATACCTCAAGGAAGTTGTTTCGAGGCACGGGGTGCCCACCTCTATCATCTCTGATCGAGATGCACGTTTTACTTCGGAACTGTGGCAAGCAATGCACAAGTCTTTTGGCTCACGTTTAGATATGAGCACAGCGTATCACCCACAGACGGACGGGCAGTCCGAACGCACTATGCAAACATTAAAAGACATGCTTCGCGCTTGTGTAAACGACTTTGGCAACAGCTGGGAAAGGCATCCGCCACTCGTGGAATTCTCGTATAATAACAGCTACCACACCAGCATTAAAGCTGCTCCGTTTGAGGCATTGTACGGACGTAAATGCCGGTCACCTCTTTGTTGGGCAGAGGTGGGGGATGGTCAAATCACTGGTCCAGAACATGTGGTAGACACTACTGAGCGGATTGCTCAAATACGACAACGCATGGCGGCCGCTCGTGACCGTCAGAAGGCCTACGCCGATAAGGGCAGGAAACCACTTGAGCTCCAGGTTGGGGAGCGGGTATCACTCAAAGTTTCACCCTGGAAGGGTGTGGGTCGTTTTGGTAAACGAGGCAAACTCAACCCACGGTACGTTGGACCTTTCGAAGTCCTTGAGAAAATAGGCAAGGTGGCCTACAAACTGAACTTACCAGCAGAACTCGGTGCAGTTCGCAACGTTTTCCATGTGTCGAATCTGAAGAAGTGTCTGTCAGATGAGACGCACGTAGTTCCTCTGAAGGAACTCACGATCGACGAACAGTTGAAATTCGTCGAAGAACCTGTCGAAATCACGGACCAGGATGTTAAGGTCCTCAAGAGCACTAGAATACCTTTTGTTCGAGTTCGTTGGAACTCACGTCGCGGCCCAGAGTTTACCTGGGAGCAGGAGGACCAGATGAAGTCCAAGTATCCCCAGTTATTCCCAAACGAAAACCCCAGCACTGAAGCTACAACCGAATTTCGGGACGAAATTCCAAACTAACGGGGGGATGATGTGACACCCCGTTAAAACACGCTAGCTTGGCAGTGGCTGCTTTAACTTTCGGGACGAAAGTTCTTAAAACTTGGGGATAATGTGACACTCGAGGTTTTTCCGAACGAACACCTGGTAATATTTTGTGTATGTAATTATTATTAAATGAAAACGTGATCTTTATTTGCTTATTGTGTGTTAAATGTACGTATTATATATAAATGTATGCGAGTCGAGACCATGACTCGCAACCGGGCGGTTGCGAGTGGGCCTTTGGGCCGTAACCGGCTTGGGCCGAAACCCCAAGCCCAAACCGAAACATCCCTTGGTATATATACCCCACCTTCCCCACTTTCCTCCACTTTACACAAACACACAAACACACACTTCTCCTATTTTTCTCTCAACTAGAAACCTTCAACAACAACACCACTCTTCTTCTCTTTTCGGTTCAAGCAAGGATCCCGGACAAGAAACTCGGTCAAGACTATCACTCGGACACTTCATCTTCTCTCATTTCCTTCCTTTCTTTCGGCTCATCCTCCTTCTTCACAACCGGTTAGTGTTGTTACTATGTGCATGAGATTTATGTTTGTTGTATGAACTAGAAATGCTTGGTTAGAATGATTATGCATGACTCTTAGGTTGATTTGTAAAGTTTGACAATATTTGGTAACATGTTTAAGAAAATGGTAGTTTAAGAATGATAATGCCTAACCATACTATGCTTCATTGTTTCCTTGTAAAATAATGATGTTAAACTTAAGATTTCGGATATAATGTATGTTTTGCATGTTGATCTTGCTAAAACATGTGATTTTGGTTCATAAATATATGATTATGTTGATATGAAAACCCTAGAAAATGATGAACATAAGATGAACTTGTTTGAATATGACTTGAAGATGTAAAAATGGCAAAGTTTGATCTATCTTTACTAGTAATCAGATTAGGAAAAAGTGTTAGTGAAACCTTATTGGTTGTTTCCTAATCTGGGTCTGAGTACATGGTACAATTTCGGACTGTTGCATCTGCATCATCACGTGTACGTGAAAGGGACAGCTTACGACTCGCAACCGCACCGTTGCGACTCGCAACCAAGGCAAGACAACTCGAGACCACGTAGTTGCGACTCGCAACCACTGCATGACTACTCGAAACCACAAGATTGCGACTCGAGACTACGTCAGTTGCGACTCGCAACCACAGCATGATGACTCGAGACCACGGTTACGACTCACAACCATAACGTGACAAGCCGAAACCACCTGGTTGCGACTCGAGACCAGCTGGTTGCGAGTGGGCTGTTCATTTTGGTTATTGGGCCCATATGTGTATAACTTGGGCTATCTGTTGACTGGATTATGTGTTGCTGTGACTGCTTAATTGTTTAGGCCGGCCCAATAACCCAACGACTGTTTATTTATATGTGTGTTACGTGCCAAGTATGTGTTTTACGTGAATGCTTGTATACCGAACCTGACCTATACCAGTAACCATGTTAGGACGTGGTGACCAACGTGATTGACAAGTAACCTAAACCTACCGAGCAACCCAAGGTGAGTTCACAACTTAAAAGCATGCGTCCCGGTGGTTTGGGACACGAGACTAACAACCCTATCCCCTGGTAAAAGGGGATACCATTTACATACCTTCCCTAGTTATTGGGAACAAAACTTACTTTTCCTTCCCAGGTATTGGGAAACCTTTTGGTTAATTACTGTTTATACGGATTGCAACTAACGGCACTAAACGAAACTCTATCACTCAAGTCCCTACTACAAATACCGATTAGTCGCCGGGTTAGGCGAGCGGGTTATTAGTTGATAGCGCTATTTAGGTGTTTACCAGCCTCACACCGTGCCCTGGTTTGGGACGGGCGTGAACTAATGGACTCAGAAATCCGTCAATGATGATAGAACATTGACATCGGGGCATCCTGCGGATACGCAACGGTTACCTAGTGTTCGGTATTGGAAAAACAGTTTAGTCGCTAACTTTTGGGGTAGCTCCCCAGGGCATGTATAAACGGGTAAATTAACCGGTGAAACAAGTTTTTGGTAATTAAAACTGGATAACTAGTGAACTCACTCAGCATAATTGTTGACCCCTTACTGCATGCTTTGCAGGTAACCAATGATTCAGGAGCTGCTGCTTGGGGGATGTGTAGTGTTCGTCAAACCCGTGTGTTGGGATAACTGTTTTGATCAATGAACTGTCTTTAAAACTGTTTTGGTTTATGCTTCCGCTGTTTTGTTAAACCAATTACCGAATCTAAACTCTAATGTTGATTAATTACTTCGGATATTAAATATTTCTACTATTAATGAAATGCTCAGTATAATTGGTGGCTGGATCCTGGTCAGTCACGCCCTCGAAGCGGGTGTTATCCGCAGGTGGATTTTGGGGGTGTGACACCGAAGGTGCTACACAGACGGGTGAGACTGTTGATATGTGCTGGCGTATCCTCATCATCACGACCATGAAACTGGCAAGAGTTGTTAATGGCAGTCATGATGTATGAAGGAATTTGCCAAGACTTATCATTGGTGATTTCAGGAAGGGTGATGGGTGAGTTTGCGGTAAAACCCGCGGTGGAACGCTGGTGGACAGTTTGGTTTTCGGCCATTTGGTGAACTGGTGGTGGACTAGGGTGACGGGAGGGTGGTGGGGAATTATGGGGTGATGACTTCAGGGTGAAGTCGTAGTTCGATGGTTTAGATGGAAGTGTAGAGTCAGAAAGGGCTGAAGATGAAGTTGGGGGTTTTCGAACCTGAGGGATTGGTGTGGAGAGGGAAGACTTGTCAATTGGTGGCTTCACTGGTCCCTACGAACGTGTGTGGGGCATGAACTGCAAAACCAAGAATAAAACAAGTAAGTCAACTCCAACAAAAGACTCAAAGAAATACGAAAAAGACTGTAAAACTACTTGGACTCCTACGACTCACAAACACACAAAAAGCACGTAACGATATCAGTTGAAATCCAAACAAAGCAGTTAACGCAATTGCCAAGAGTCCCCGGCAACGGCGCCAAAAACTTGATGTGGAAAAAGTAGTTCAACTAATTAAACTAAAATTACCCTAAATTAAGACTCAAGTAATAAAAATCTAGACTCTTTAACCTGACTAAACTACTAACCGGCAAGTGTACCGGTCGACTCTAGCACAGAAAAGTAAGTCCGGATGTCGAACCCACAAGGACTCTAATGAATTACGTTAATGACTCTATTTAGACTAGACACTGACACGACTTAATAATTGTTGTGTTTTAAGGGGGGTTTTTACTAAAATCCTAAAATTGCACTTAAATGAAATTAAACTAAAGTACGAACGAAGACTAGGGTTTTACTTCAGATGAGATTAAGGACTACCTAGACTTGAATCCAGTTTAACTATGAATGGACTTCTAACGGTTTTATTGTTGTATGGAGCCGGGATCGTAAAATACTAAACCTTAAGGTATTTCAATGCTAAGACTTCCCGACCCTTCTCAGGAAGAAACCTAGGAAACCCTACAAGGCTGTTATGAATACCGACTGTTTGATTTCCTCTCAGTCCTCTAACGATTCTAAAAGTGCCCTAATATGACTATCTACCTCTCAGCGCGACAATCTAAGGCAATTCTAGGTTCTGATTTGGTTTACTAGACACGAATGCAATTAGGGAACTAACGTCAACTTCTCTCAAAATCTAATTTAGCTATATACTGCACCGAGACCTAATAACTAACTCGAGCCTCTCAGCGACAAGTTAAGCAGAATATTTAATTCTAATTGTATTTTAATTACTGTTTCTAAGGCTATCGGCCGATTTACCCAAAGATCACCCGAACCCGCAAGGATGCAAATAATCAACACAGATCTATTATGTGAAAGACATCCACCAAAATCTATGTGAAACAGTAAATAATCAACAATCAAAAGTAAATACGCACACGCACCAAATCAGAAATTCTAGAACACTTTACTTTTAGAAATCAATCCATAATCAAACAATAAAAACCCGTTAAAAGATCCAAACTTTAATCAAACCATCATCAAATCTAGGTAGTATCTAAGGTTTAGCCAAGAAACATGATGTTCAAAACAAACAAAGCAAGTTCAAAACAAGAATTCATCGTAAAGTATTGAAAACGCGAAATTAAAGAAAACCGGGAGATAAAACCCGAACAATCTTCACTCTCACGATCCAAGCTTCAACCGGATGATTCCCGTTAGCCAAAACACTTCAAAAACCTCAAAAATCTGCTCTCAAAAGGTCGCCTAGGGTTCTTGGTTCGTAACTAGGGTTTTTGTGGAAGTTTATGAAGTATATATATGTTTGGAATGAAGATCCAGCAACAAAAATCAACTTTTTCCGGAAATTACCCCTAGGTGTCACGCGACGGGGTCTTCAACATATCCTCCATGCTACACCTAGCCCCAAAACTCAGCAAATCCTTCCCACGGGTCTAGGTGTTGCATGTAGCCCCTTGCTTGAGGGGGAGGTGTAGCACCTAGGCCTCATTTTCACAGAAAGTTACGAATTTTCACAAGCTTCAACATCCCAAAAATTCCAAAAATTATTCTAACTCTTTTTTACTTGTTCCAAGACTTAGTGTTTCATCATTGTAGCTCGTTTTCACTCCATTTTCATCAACTTTATGCATCGAGACCTGGAAAACGCGAATATGATCAATAGCACGTAATTCTAAATAAAACTAAACTATAAATAATGATAATTTATACAAACTATATACGAATAAAGGATGTATTTTGCAATACATCAAATATCCCCACACTTGCTGTTTTTTCGTCCTCGAAAAAGAATTATGCAACGGAATCAGAGACGAATAATCACTTGGGTCAAAAAGTATTTATATCTTATTAAAACCAAGACTTGCGTTAGCTGCGATTGCGAATATACTTATCCCTTTAAACCCGAATCTAATCCTAAACCCTTATCATGTACATTTAATTTAAGTGCGGTCAATCCACCTAGGGTCTCACACTAGAATTTACGGTCCACCTACTCCCACCTCAAGCTTATAGGACTAAGAGAACGATCATTTGACCAATTCCCAACCGTCTTATATCAAAACCAAGAGAGTTTACAATCAATTTTTTTTTCTATTTTTGCTTTGCTTTTTGCTCTTTTTTTTTCTCTCGTGAGTCTAGACGATGCTTTCCCTAACCAAGAGGCAATCCGGCTGTAGAGTCGCTATCCCCAACCACAGATTACTTAGGTTTCGGTACTTTTAATCGGCAATTCGATTTCACACATCCCAGAGGCATTCCGGCTGTAGAGTCGCTATCCCCAACTCGGATTACATAGACCTGTGTTACTTTCATTTAGTTTCTAGCTCACTTTTTTTTTCTTTTTTTCTCTTTTTTTTTTCATATTTTTCACATGATCACAAACTCTAACAGTTTTAACTTATAACGGTGCCCCTTATACTATTATTGGCAGTTTTAATTTCCCATATCTCCCAGGCGAAAACCCACTAGCAGACCGACAATTTAGGTATATTAGATCAAAGGGACTTAAAACCAAACCCGGGCCTATCCACATATCCCTAACTAGACGCAAGCTCGATTTATTATATTCTCATATTATCATTATTTAACCCAAGCACAAATTCACCTTTTCTATCATTTTCCGTTTTATTTTGCAAACTTCTTTATATCGAAAGACATTTTCTGATTTTTCATTTTTTTTTGATTTTTTCAATTTTTTAATTTTTTTTCATTTTTCAATAAGACTCGATTATTTACATGTATCACATCCCCACACTTGAAGATTGCATTGTCCCTAATGCAAGAATGGAAATACGACTCACTAACTACCTAAAATCTAAAAACAAAAACTAAATACGAACTAACTAAATAAATAACAAAAGAATACAAGGGAAACGACTTAGCTGATTAATAACAACGCGTATGCTCCAAATCTCTCGTCCCATCTTGCTCGATCGTATAGCATTTTGGTCGCGATCGGCTTTGACTCAGATACTGGTACGCTTGATAAATGCCTTATATTCGAATAGCAGCTCCAAACTCACCCGAATGGAGATTGCGTACGGGTGGTACATATTCAAACCTGCATAACCAAAAATAAGCATAAACCAAAGCAATACCGACTCTATAAAAAACGACTCAAGAACCACTAATTTAGACTCATGATACAAAATAAACGACTCAATAACCAAGTAAACACGAAAACACAAAATACGAAAACAGAACTAAAACTACGATAAAGACTCAAAATCTACAAACTCTACAAGTGTGCTATCAACTTTTCTAACACTCACGGAGGATCATGTAGACGCAGCTCACCTCCATACCATATCTCACGGGCTGTAGCACCATCGAACCTATTATTATCCAAATCTATCCGAACACCCGCATACCTGTCACAACCTCTCAAACCATCATCAGGCGGTTTAAACTTATACATTTCAAATCGAAATCTTTCCCCACATTGAGCCTTGCTCAGCACTTCTATCTTAGATTCCACGCACTTTACCCTTTTTTCAAGATCATATACTCTCCTATCGGGTGGATCCCCACACTTGGGTCCTATCGCTTCTTCCAAACTAGGACCACTTACCACCTCTTTCTCACTTCTTTCATCTTCCTCCAACAACCTACCCTTCTCTCCCTCCTCTAACTTAGACGAAATAATGACGGGAAAATCGGAACCCTCACCTAAGTAAGCGTACTCTAAGTGGGATGGGAGAACTTTGAGTTCTAATGGCGCAGGTTTCTCTAATGGTGTACTCTCAACCTCACTTTTTACCTCACTCAACTCTAGCACTTCGGGGACCCGCTCGTCCTCTTCTACTTCCTCACCCTCACTCACAACCTCCTCTACCTTATCAACTACCTCATCTAACTTACTCTTAACTAAATCGGCTCCACTAATATAGTCAAAGCAATGGTCGACACATGATAAAAAAGAATCTATGAAATAGACCGAATGACAAGGACTACTAAGATCATCGGAACCACTAGGATGGTCCATAGAGCGTGCTATCTCGAAAGTAACTCTCTCCTCACCGACTTGAAGTGTGATTTTTCCGTCAAAGACATCAATGATGGCCTTGGCGGTACACAAGAATGGGCGTCCTAGAATGATAGGAACCTTTTCGTCGGCTTCCATATCAAGTACGACAAAGTCTACGGGGAAGACGAACTTATCCACTTTGACTAAAAGGTTTTCAATAATGCCACGTGGATACTTAACGGATCTATCGGCTAGGGACAAAGACATGCGTGTAGGTGACAACTCTCCTAGGCCTAACCTCTCGTACATGGAATATGGCATTAAGTTTATACTCGCTCCTAGATCGGCTAGGGCCCTACACTCGGTATCACTCCCAAACAAGCACGGGATGGTAAAAAGGCCCGGATCCGTCAATTTTTCCGGGACCTTGTTCAACACTACAGCGGAACACCCTCCACTAAGGGGGATGTTAGAAACCTCTCCTAACCTATCCTTGCGTTTTAGAAGGTCTTTTAAGAATTTTGCATATTTGGGCATGGATTGGAGAGCTTCTATGAAAGGAAGGTTGATCCTAAGCTGCTTAAAGATCTCTAAGAATTTCCCGTACTCTTTGGAATAAGTTTGATTTTTAAGGCGGGAGGGAAACGGAGCACGGGAAATATCAACATTGGGTGATGGAACAACTTGAATGGGTCTCTTTCCTACACTCTTCTCACTCGAAGGCCCCCCGGTGTGTGCGGTACTTTCTGGGATTAACCTAGGTTGCACTTTACCGGGCGCCTCCATTTCAATCTCCTCATCTACGGGGTCCTCATCTTCTATCTCAACACTCTCGGGTCTCACTACCTCTCCTAAGGTCCTACCACTACGGGTCGAAATTACCTTCAAAGAGCCAGATGGGTTGGACTTTGTGTTGGCCGAAAATTGATCGGGAGGTCGTTCTTGCAACTGGCGTGCAATATCCCCAACTTGCCTCTGAAGGTCTAAGAAACTTGAATGATTATTCTTTAAGAGCGTAGCATGGTCCTCTAAGGTACGTTGGGTAGCCTGGTCCTTAACCAATAATTGGGAAAGAAGGTCCTCTATCCTAGACAAACTACCATTTGACCCCTCATTCTTAGGTTGAACCTCTTGGTTTGACCCCTCACCTCTGAACTGCCCGCCTGAACCTGAACTAGCAAATGGACCTGTTTGACCCGACCCCACACTAGAATAAAAACCTGGCCCCCTACTTTGGTATTGACCTGACGGAAAACCAGGGGTGTTACCTGGGGAGCGATAATTGTTAGCACGCCAATTAGAGTTACTATTGTTGAACGGGTTAGTTGGACCCCTATTTTGACCTGCTATATACTCGACCTGCTCTAGGGTAAGGGTTGGGCAATCTATGGTGTCATGTCCACCTCTACAAACCTCGCATCTATCTACCTTCTTCTTAATTTCTAGCAACTCTTTGGTGATATAGTCAAGCTGAGATATTACCTTTGAGTCTGAAACGACTTGATTCACTCCTCGAGAAGATGAGGAAGTAATCACAGGATTGGAATTCCTGCTGGTAGCACTATGATCTATATCAACATGAGCGAAGCTCTCAAAGAGGTCGTTGCAGTCGGCCACAGTTTTCTTTCCCATTAGGTGGCCTCCTGCGGATGTGTCGAATCGGGCCTTGCACTCAGGGGTAAGACCATTATAAATTTTTTCTACTAAGGCCCAATCCGACAGTCCATGTTGGGAGCAACGTGAGAGCAATGTTTGAAACCTCTCCCATGCTAAGTGATAAGGTTCGTCAGGTTCCATTCTGAAGGAATGGATCTGATCTCGAAGGCGAGAGGCCTTTGCAGGTGGAAAATACTTAGCAAGGAAGGCATTTCTAAGTCCAGCCCAAGTGGTGTAAGTACCTGCTGGCTGCGAATCAAGCCAGGTGGCTGCGCGGCCAGCAAGCGAAAAGGGGAAGACTTGGAGATAGCGGGCATCAAGATTCACACCTTCGATGCCGAAGGTGCTACACAGACGGGTGAGACGGTTGATATGTGCTGGCGCATCCTCATCATCACGACCATGAAACTGGCAATAGTTGTTAATGGCAGTCATGATGTATGAAGGAATTTGCCAAGACTTATCATTGGTGATTTCAGGAAGGGTGATGGGTGAGTTTGCGGTAAAACCCGCGGTGGAACGCTGGTGGACAGTTTGGTTTTCGGCCATTTGGTGAACTGGTGGTGGACTAGGGTGACGGGAGGGTGGTGGGGAATTATGGGGTGATGACTTCGGGGTGAAGTCATAGTTCGGTGGTTTAGATGGAAGTGTAGAGTCAGAAAGGGCTGAAGATGAAGTTGGGGGTTTTCGAACCTGAGGGATTGGTGTGGAGAGGGAAGACTTGTCAATTGGTGGCTTCACTGGTCCCTGCGAACGTGTGTGGGGCATGAACTGCAAAACCAAGAATAAAACAAGTAAGTCAACTCCAACAAATTACTCAAAGAAATACGAAAAAGACAGTAAAACTACTTGGACTCCTACGACTCACAAACACACAAAAAGCACGTAACGATATCAGTTGAAATCCAAACAAAGCAGTTAACGCAATTGCCAAGAGTCCCCGGCAACGGCGCCAAAAACTTGATGTGGAAAAAGTAGTTCAACTAATTAAACTAAAATTACCCTAAATTAAGACTCAAGTAATAAAAATCTAGACTCTTTAACCTGACTAAACTACTCACCGGCAAGTGTACCGGTCGACTCTAGCACAGAAAAGTAAGTCCGGATGTCGAACCCACAAGGACTCTAATGAATTACGTTAATGACTCTATTTAGACTAGACACTGACACGCCTTAATAATTGTTGTGTTTTAAGGGGGGTTTTTACTAAAATCCTAAAATTGCACTTAAAATGAAATTAAACTAAAGTACGAACGAAGACTAGGGTTTTACTTCAGATGAGATTAAGGACTACCTAGACTTGAATCCAGTTTAACTATGAATGGACTTTTAACGGTTTTATTGTTGTATGGAGCCGGGATCGTAAAATACTAAACCTTAAGGTATTTCAATGCTAAGACTTCCCGACCCTTCTCAGGAAGAAACCTAGGAAACCCTACAAGGCTGTTATGAATACCGACTGTTAGATTTCCTCTCAGTCCTCTAACGATTCTAAAAGTGCCCTAATATGACTATCTACCTCTCAGCGCGACAATCTAAGGCAATTCTAGGTTCTGATTTGGTTTACTAGACACGAATGCAATTAGGGAACTAACGTCAACTTCTCTCAAAATCTAATTTAGCTATATACTGCACCGAGACCTAATAACTAACTCGAGCCTCTCAGCGACAAGTTAAGCAGAATATTTAATTCTAATTGTATTTTAATTACTGTTTCTAAGGCTATCGGCCGATTTACCCAAAGATCACCCGAACCCGCAAGGATGCAAATAATCAACACAGATCTATTATGGGAAAGACATCCACCAAAATCTATGTGAAACAGTAAATAATCAACAATCAAAAGTAAATACGCACACGCACCAAATCAGAAATTCTAGAACACTTTACTTTTAGAAATCAATCCATAATCAAACAATAAAAACCCGTTAAAAGATCCAAACTTTAATCAAACCATCATCAAATCTAGGTAGTATCTAAGGTTTAGCCAAGAAACATGATGTTCAAAACAAACAAAGCAAGTTCAAAACAAGAATTCATCGTAAAGTATTGAAAACGCGAAATTAAAGAAAACCGGGAGATAAAACCCGAACAATCTTCACTCTCACGATCCAAGCTTCAACCGGATGATTCCCGTTAGCCAAAACACTTCAAAAACCTCAAAAATCTGCTCTCAAAAGGTCGCCTAGGGTTCTTGGTTCGTAACTAGGGTTTTTGTGGAAGTTTATGAAGTATATATATGTTTGGAATGAAGATCCAGCAACAAAAATCAACTTTTTCCGGAAATTACCCCTAGGTGTCACGCGACGGGGTCTTCAGCATATCCTCCATGCTACACCTAGCCCCAAAACTCAGCAAATCCTTCCCACGGGTCTAGGTGTTGCATGTAGCTCCTTGCTTGAGGGGGAGGTGTAGCACCTAGGCCTCATTTTCACAGAAAGTTACGAATTTTCACAAGCTTCAACATCCCAAAAATTCCAAAAATTATTCTAACTCTTTTTTACTTGTTCCAAGACTTAGTGTTTCATCATTGTAGCTCGTTTTCACTCCATTTTCATC
Organism: Helianthus annuus; assembly: GCF_002127325.2. Lineage (NCBI taxonomy): Eukaryota > Viridiplantae > Streptophyta > Magnoliopsida > Asterales > Asteraceae > Helianthus > Helianthus annuus. Next base: position 97,969,506 of record NC_035441.2, read on the forward strand.
AACTTTATGCATCAAGACCTGGAAAACGCGAATATGATCAATAGCACGTAATTCTAAATAAAACTAAACTATAAATAATGATAATTTATACAAACTATACACGAATAAAGGATGTATTTTGCAATACATCATAAGTGATCGACATGATCCTATCAATACTAATTACTGTGGGTTGACTGCGCAAGGCAGTTCATAATGCATGTTCACCATTGTGGATCATGTGATTAATTGTCCTTAACAACCCCTGAGTGAACAGGTGCTGAGTCCAAACTATAGTACTATCGTTGCTAAGGCAGGTAGACAACAATCCATGTGTAAACATAACAAACAAGCATTCATCAAGTCACGTATAACATGCAGTAACAGTTAGCGTTAAAGTATTGCGTAGTGTGTTCGATGTGATTTAGAATAAGTAACGTATGTAACACCCAAAAGTGCGTAAAGCAAAAAGGGTTCGAGTATACTCACAGCGATGATGGATTGAAGGGAGCGCTAGAGTGAGTTTAGCCTGATCAGAACGATAGCATAAAAGATAAGCGACGCGTAAAACGGTGTAGAGTGTCAGTGGATCGGACGATAATCCGATCGGATGGCAATCTGATCGGATGGTCGGTCGATCGGGTGACAATCCGTTCGGAAGGTCATCCGATCGGGTGACCATTAGATTAGATTGTTGCCTTGTTTGGGATGGATGTGTTTGTGTATTATGGCTTGTACTTTGAAGTTTTCATTGTAGCATTTTGGGAACAGAGAAATGTCTCTACTTTTCAGATCGATCGATCGGGCGGCGGTCCGATCGGGCGACAATCCGATTAGTAAGACACTTCAGTGAGAACAAGTTCACAGCAGTTTGTCACTCGATCGGATTGCAATCCGACTGGGTGGCAATCAATGCATTGAACATGTTGAAAATTGTTTAAGTGTTGAAGTCCGAACATCACATGGTCGGGTGGTAATCTGATCGGATGGCAATTCGATCAGACGGCAGTCAGTTCGATGTTCAAGACCTTAAAAGTTGAAATAAAAGTTAAGTGTGGGACCAAGGTGCAAGCCGATCGGGTGGCAAGCCGATCGGGTGGCAATCCGATCGGACGGCAATCCGTCCCAGTAGCCTGATCGTCTTGATACTTGGTCGTTTTGGTAGTTTGCGTTTTGTTCAAGGCAACGTGATTACATGCTAAACAACAGAACCTTGTTAGGACCCTTGTGAGCCGATCGGACAGGAATCACCCAAATCCGACCCGTTCACTGGTTCGTGACGATAGTTCATGTTTAACCCGGAATCGGTTGCCTCTTTGTTAGAACCAGATCTTGAACCAATACATCAACAAGAAGGAGTAGAAGATCAGAACAAGGTCCGATTCTATCGGTTTTGAGTGCATTAAGTGTAAAATAGTTGAAAGAAAGTTAGAAACCATCTTTCATTCCTTTTCACTTTGAATATGTTCAGATCTATGATAGATCTTTGTTTATCTATGTGGAAATCGTTCAGATCTAAGTTGTTCTTGATGGATTGAAGCCAAAACATGAAGTTCATAAGAACACCATGATGACATCATCCTGGAACACCTTGAATCTAGTGATTTCACGGTTAAAAGTTAAGATTCAAAAGATAGAAAGGTGTAGGAGTGCATGTAGATAAAAAAAGTACAAGATTTAGGTTGAAAAACTTACAAGAATCGCGAGAAATCAGAAGAAAAGCGGGCTGGAGCGAGCTGGGTCGAGTGAGAGCTGTCAACGTCAACTGATGTGACATATGAGGGGTATTTATAGGGTTTCCATAAAAGGAAAGTGGGGAAGTGGCTGGCCGATCGGGTGGCAGCCCGATCGGTTGGCCACTCGATTCGATTGTTTGGCGCGACGAGTTTTGGTGTTTCGATTCGCGTGTTGAGCGTTGCGATGCGATAGAGTTTCCCCTTCAAATTAATTTTAATCCCAACTACTATATCTAACATATAATCATCCTAAATAACTTGCATTTAGCGTTTGCGATTTGATTGCGATAACGTTGTGATTGCGTTTCGATTAATCACCACAACATAAACATAAATAAACATGCACAGGTAACACATAATTAGCACACACATGTAATGCCTAGAACACATAATTCGAGTTGCGATTGTGATAAGCGATAAGCGATAAAACAAGTGATAATCATCGATTAAACCACGATTATTAACAAGTACTCCACATAATACAACTAACGTAACAAAGTAATTAGACTATCTACAAGTCAAGGAAGTGAAAACAGCAGTTGAGTAAGGAGTGACAGATCGTAATTAGCAATCTTTTCTTCCTTTGACTTCAATGTTGACTTTGAGCTTGACTTTCAAAACACGGGGTGTTACAGCCTCCCCCTGTTAAGGGAATTTTGTCTCGAAATTAGGCTTCGGTCGTAACAAACAACTGCGGGTACTTCACCTTCATGTCGCTTCTGAGTTCCCAAGTGAACTCGGCGCCTCGTTTGCCTTCCCAGCGAACCTTCACAATGGGAATGCACGAGCGTCTGAGCTGCTTGGTTTGGCGATCCATGATCTCGACAGGCTTCTCCACGAAGTGTAGTGTTTCGTTTACTTGAAGATCTTCCAGAGGTACGTATAAATCATGCTCAGCCAAGCACTTTCTGAGGTTAGACACATGGAAAGTCGGGTGAACGTTGCTAAGTTCCTCCGGTAGTTCGAGTCTGTAGGCCACTTTTCCGATTCTTTCCAGAATCTTAAAGGGTCCAAAATATCGAGGCGCGAGTTTCCCTCTCTTGCCGAATCTGACCACACCCTTCCAAGGTGATACCTTTAGGAGTACATGGTCGCCAACGTCAAATTCAAGGGGCTTGCTTTGTCTATCGGCGTAACTTTTCTGACGACTCCGAGCTTTCAGCAGGTTGTCTCGAATTTGGAGGATTTTGTCAGCTGTTTCTTGCAATAGCTCGGGACCGGTTAATTGCGAGTGACCGATCTCGTGCCACACAATAGGCGACCGACATCTTCTTCCGTATAATGCCTCAAACGGTGCCATTTGAATGCTGGAATGATAACTGTTATTATAAGAGAATTCGACTAAAGGTTGGTAAGCGTCCCAATTACCACCGAAATCTATGACACACGAACGGAGCATGTCTTCAAGGGTCCGAATCGTTCTTTCAGTCTGACCGTCGGTTTGTGGATGGAATGCAGTACTCAGATTAAGCGCAGTACCGAGAGCAGCTTGAAACGTTTCCCACAGACGCGAGGTAAACCGACCATCGCGGTCAGAGATGATGTCGCGAGGCGTCCCATGTCGACAAATGATCTCGTTGGTGTAGATTCGGGCTAATCTTTCCACCTTAAAGTCTTCTCGTATTGGCAGAAAATGAGCAGATTTGGTCAAACGGTCAACAACAACCCAGATGCTATCGTGACCTGATGGCGTGCGCAGAAGTTTCGTTATGAAGTCCATAGCTATACTTTCCCACTTCCACATAGGGATCGCGGGTTGTTCAAGTAAGCCAGAGGGTCTTTGATGCTTGGCCTTGACTTTCGAGCAAGTCAGGCACTTCGAAACATATAGAGCGATATCCCTCTTCATGCCCGGCCACCAGTACTTGTAGCGAAGGTCCTGGTACATTTTATCGGCACCGGGATGAATTGAATATCGGGATTTGTGGGCTTCGTCCATTAGAATCTGTCGTAAATCGGTTCGTTTAGGAATCCAGATTCGGTCCAGATAATGGAATATCCCATTCGACTTATTCACTAGATGGGTTCTATCGTGATAGATTTTTTCCTTCTTCAAGGTTCGTTCGGTAAAGCAAGCATGTTGGGCTTCGCGGATAAGGGTTTCGAGATGATGCTGGGCTTGAACATTGAGAGTGCTATGCAGATAACTTCGCCTGCTGAGGGCGTCAGCAACGACATTTGCTTTGCCAGGGTGGTAACGAATCTCACAGTCGTAATCGTTGAGAAGTTCTACCCATCGGTGTTAACGCATATTAAGCTCCTTCTGGCTGAAGATGTGTTGTAGGCTCATATGGTCGGTGAAGACCGTACACTTTGTACCATAAAGGTAGTGTCACCAAATCTTCAACGCAAAAACAACTGCGCCTAGCTCGAGGTCATGGGTTGTATAGTTCTTCTCGTGAATCTTGAGCTGACGAGACGCATAAGCGATAACCTTGTCCCGTTGCATGAGAACACAACCAAGACCAAGGTTCGAGGCATCACAATAGACTACGAAGTCATCGTTTCCGTCGGGTAGAGCAAGGACGGGAGCATTGCAAAGCATGTGCTCGAGGCTTTGGAAGGCAGACTCTTGTTTAGTTCCCCAAACAAAGGATCTGTCTTTATGCGTGAGGGAAGTAAGCGGCACGGCGATTTTAGAGAATCCTTCGATAAATCGGTGATAATAGCCCACTAGTCCGAGAAAAATACGGACTTCAGACAGGTTCTTAGGCGTAACCCAACTCTTAACGGCTTCAATCTTTGAGGGATCGACATGAATACCTTGACTATTGACAATGTGACCGAGGAATTGAACCTCCTCCAGCCAAAATTCACACTTGGAGAACTTGGCGTAGAGTCGATTCCCTTGGAGTAGCTCGAGAACCAAACGTAGATGCTACGCGTGTTCGGCTTTCGACTTGGAATAGATCAGGATATCATCGATAAACACAATGACGAAGCGATCAAGAAACGGTTTACACACGCGATTCATCAGATCCATGAAAACCGCGGGTGCGTTGGTTAAACCAAAAGGCATAACAACGAACTCATAGTGGTCGTAACGAGTACGAAAAGCGGTTTTTGTGACACCTGTGTCACCTCGAACACCAAACAAATTCCAAATCAATGAAATATTATGTTTCATACTTGGGATTTGTATAAATATGTGTATCCTTTGCACATATCAATTCTTGTTCAATTCCGAGCTTTAAATCGCTTTCTGGAAAGTTATACGCGCACTGGTGCGTAAACGTAATCAGTTTAACACAACAAACACTCTGGAATAGTGAAATAGGCTTAACATACCTTAAATGACCTTTACATAACTTAGAAATAAGTTTTGGAAGGTTTGGTATGGCAAAAACAAGTTTATTCGATCGCAGGGACTATTTGCGTCAAACTGCAAAACTTTACCGATTCGTAAGGTAACGTACAGTCCGGAACTTGATCATAAGTTAAACATACCACATATAACCTAAACATGGCTTAGAAATAAGCTTTGATAGGTTCGATGTGCGAAAACATGCTTATATGATCTTGCAGGGACTAAAAGTGTCAAAAACGGCGTAAGTTTGCATTTTCTCGCATATCTTACATTCTGTCCACATCTGGACATCCAAAATTTTTGTACACACTAAAATATTTTTATTTTAGTGATCGGTATTCAAAAATTCCATCCGTCGCTTAATTTGGTTCGTTTTCACATCCGTTTGAGTTTCATCGTAAATAACCGAACAACGCGACCGTACGACCAAACAAGCCGACATCCGGGAGTTTTCCAAGCATGTTTTGAGTCCCTTAAACTTTATTGACCTTGTAGAGCCTTGAAAATGGCTTAACGGGTGTCAAAAGTGCCAAAAATGGACTCGAACAAGTGCAGGGGCCAAAGCTGTCAAAATGTGAAACTTGCTGGTCTGCAGGTCCTTACGGACCGTATGCACTGGACCTTACGGTCCGTAAAGCATGCCCAGTAACAGAAACTTGAATTTCAGCTGCAGTTTGATAATTCAGGGACTTTTATGCAATTCTCTTGTTTTGGGCTCCAAGTAAACGACTCTCCAAGTAATACCAGCTGTTCCTAACACTTGTATGGCTAGATTTCATTGCTTAATGGCTAATTAAAACACTTGTGATGATCCTATTAACTCACCACAACTATAAATAGCCATCCAAACTCCTTCCTTCTTTGCTCATTTCCTCTCTCCTCATCTCTCATCTGCTTTGGGGAGCTTTCTCATCTAATTGGAAGCTTGTTTTCTTAGTAGAAAAGATAGCAAGGACTTTAGTAAGCCTTCTTTCATTCTTTTATTGCTTTTCTAGTTTAAAAAGTCAAACAAGTGTTTGACTTTCAGTTTGACCAGTCTTTGGTCAACGCAAAGTTCGGTTGAACTTTGCAACGTGATTGTAATCACGTTGGTTATAATCCTTAGTGATTATACCCGCTGATTACCACGACTAGGTGTAGTGTCGAGTCAAAGTTTCGGTCAAAATGCGTTTTAGCACGCATTTTGCAATGGAACTACTTTAGGGTATCAAAACACTTTGTTTTGATACCAAATCAGTAGGTTAAACATGTTTTGACATGTTTAACTCGACACTATTAGTTTAGTGCTTGTTTAGGGTCGTAAGGTAAGCGGTCTAAACAACCGCTTAGGCTTTCGAACCCGACCCGTTTGGTCGATCTTTAGGATCCGACCAAGCTTAGTTAGTGATCATAGTTGCATAGGGAATAACCACTGAGGTTATACCTTATGATCACATAGGATTGGTTAGTCGTATGCTAGTTAGCTTGTATGCCCATAGGAAATGACCAAAATACCCTTTTGAAGCATAAATCCGTATTTTGACTATGTTTTTGACATATAATCTGAATTAGTAACATGTTTAGTGATAATTGGGCATGTAAGACTTGACATAGCACATAGTTAACCATCCGAACATAGTTTCACGCAAACGACGCATTATAGTGGCTTATACCACCATAATGGGTCGAAACGGGTCAAACGCACTTAGGTAGACTTCCAAATCAGAATGTTGGGACTATTAAATCATACCATATGAGTTCCATTACTCATTTGATTTATAGAATTTCATTCTATCCTATCTCCCGACTTAGGATCCGATTGTTTAACATAGTGATCCATTCTAGGTGCCACTTGATTCCTTGATTTCCCAAGCTTTGTTAGGACACTAAATCAAGGATACTCGCAATCTCAAGTGAGTACATAGTCCCCTCTTTTACTGTTTTCAAATGTTTTGGGGTGAAACATATATGCCTATCCGTTATTTTCCTGATTTTAAACTACATGATTATACATGCTTATTACATATTCATTTGATAAAATTAAATGATTACCTATGGTTTAAACACTGATTTTCCAAAACTTAATAAACAAATTGTTGGATTGTACCATTTTTATACATTCACCCAGCCGATTGGTAGTATGATATAGCGCTATAGGACTAGACACCCCATTCCTGTTGTATGGAATGTCAGAAACCAAATTTAAACCAAATAGAAATTGCCTTCGTGGTATTTTTATAGTCTCCAAAGTGTAGTTTGATACACTAAGGCTTGGTTGGATACCAAATCACACTCTCTTTGTATATGTTGATATACTACAAAAGTACAGTTTGATGTGCTCTCAAATGTGATCTACCAAAGTATATTTTGATATACTAAGTACAAAATCCAACATATGTTTTAATATACTACTTTTACCAAAGCATAGTTTGATATGCTACTGTTTACCAAAGTATAGTTTGATATACTACCGACTTTGTTATTTCATAAACTAAAGTATAATTTAATATACTACCAAGGCATAGTTGATATGCTATTTTTAAACCAAAGCATAGTTGATATGTTATTTTCAAACCAAAGTATAATTTGATATACTATCAATATTTTTATCCTTAAACCAAAGTATATTTGAGATATACTACCAAAACTATTATTTTATTTACTAAAGTATATTTTGATATACTATCTATTTAACTATTTCAAAACTAAAGTATATTTTGTTATAATATTTATACAAACTTTTCAAAACCAAAGTATATTTTGTCTATATTATAAACCCTTTTTCCAAAATGACACGTTTTCAGAAACAAAACTTTTACATTAGATTCATGGCTATTTTGAAAACATAAAACCTTTTCTCGTATTATCTAAAGCCATGAATCTAATACACAAAAACCTATGTTACTCACAGGCATTTTTATGCTGACGTGTCTATTTTCATATATGTTTCAGGTACTGCTATGTGATGATTGATGATGCATGCTAAACGTAGGATGGACTCGTGCCTTAGTGACTTAAAAACTGAGAAACAATTAATTGTATTTATCTAAATTGTATCAAAACAATGACTTCAATAATTCAATATAACAAAACTATTTGATCCATGGTTGTGAAACAATGATTCTGTTACAACACTCCCCGACGTTTCCGCCACGATTTGTTGTTTTACGTGGTCGGGGTGTGACAGTTTTAGGTATATCTTCCTCTTGGATGCGTAATTGGTGATAGCCTGAGCGTAGATCGATCTTCAAGAAACATGAAGCACCTTGTAGCTGATCAAACAAATCATCGATTCGAGGCAAGGGATAGCAATTCTTGATGGTTAGCTTATTCAATTCCCTGTAGTCGATGTACATCCGAAACGACCCATCCTTCTTTTTGACGAAAAGGACTGGTGCGCCCCATGGAGAGGTGCTAGGGCGAATAAAGCCTTTATCAAGCAATTCCTGGAGCTGACTTGAGAGTTCACGCATTTCGGACGGAGCGAGTCGATAAGGAGCTCTAGCAACAGGGTTTGCTCCAGGAATGAGGTCGATACGAAAGTCGATATCACGACTTGGAGGCAAGCCTGGAACTTCATCAGGGAACACCTGAGGAAATTCACAAACTACAGGAACGTCGTTCACTCCAGGACTTCCTTTCTTTTCCTTCTCCGCTACTACAATGTTGGCCAAGAAAGCTCTGTATTCCTTGCGGAGATACTTACTAGCTTGGACACATGACATGAACTTGAGACCCTTCGAAGCAGTTTCGCGATAAACACATAATAAATCACCATTAGCAAGCGAGAATCGAATCATCTTGTCGAAGCACACAACTTCAGCATGATCCTCACGAAGAAAATCCATGCCTACTATGATGTCAAAACTTCCGAGCTGCATCGGAATAAGGTCGATCGAAAAAATGTGATTGTTGAGTTCGAGAGTACATTTACGAAGAACAGAATTGACGGCGAGGGTTCTTCCAGTGGCAACTTCAACATCAAACGACGAGGGGAGATGGGAGCGCTTACGATTAAGGAGTTTCTCGAATTCGAATGACACAAAACAATTATCGGCTCCAGTATCAAACAAACACGAAGCATATATACCATTCACAAGGAACGTGCCATTAACCACATTGTTGTCGGCTTGAGCTTGGCGCGCATTGATGTTGAAGGTCCGGGTGCGTGCTGCTTGTTGTTGTTGCTGCTGCTGCTGTTACTACTGAGGCTCCTGTTTAACCACCCTATTAGGGCACATGTTGGCGAAATGGTTAGGATCGCCACATGCAAAGCAAGCTCTGGCGTGGATCGCGGGTGCTGGAGCTGCTTGTTGTTGACCCTGAGGGGCGGTGAGAAGAGCTTGCTGAGCAGGAGCTGGAGCTGCGGCGTTGCGGGGGCCGGTTCGACAATTAGTGGTGAAGTGGTCATACATATTGCAATGCACGCAATATCTGCAGGCTATACCCACCGGGTGATGGTAAGTGCATGTCGGGCAGGCAGGGTGAGGACCAGTATACGTCCGCTTTGCAGGCGGCGCATAAGTAACTGGTGCAGCTTGGCGGTGTTGTTGTTGTTGTTGCTGAGCCGGTACGGCTTCAAGCGGGGCAGCGGTGGTAACAGCACAATTCTTGTTGGCATTCTTCCTCTTACGACGAGAGGACTTGGATGATGATTGCGGGGCAGCGGTGGCGGTTTCAGCAGATGCGGCGGTGGTAGCTTGATGCAAATTCTTTGAGGCTTTGTCCCAGACACCAGCCTTGACGCGCTTGTCATTGATTTCAGCGGCGAGCAGATAAGTCTCCTTGATGGTAGTTGTCTTGGCAGCCTGAAGAAAATCAGCCACACAGTCCGGCAGAGCACGGATGTATTTATTGATCGTGATCTCAGGCGTCTTCACTTAATCAGGACAGATGATACTGAGCTGCTTGAAGCGAGCAGTTAGAGCTGCGTTATCACCATCTTTCTGCTTGATATGCTAGAATTCACCCTCCAACTTTTGGCGCTCATGGGGAGGGCAGAACTCTTCCAACATGACGTTCTTCAACTCATCCCATGTCAGACCATAAGTTGCGTCATTTCCGCGTTTGTTCCTCTCGGCCGTCCACCAGTCTAAAGCGCGGGACTGGAAGACGCGGGTAGCATTCGGAGTGTGTAGATTGTCAGGACAGCCACTCTGGCGCACGGTGACCTCGATCGAATCAAACCATTGAAATAAAGCTGTAGGGCCATCTTCGCTAGTGAATTCATCCGGTCTGCAAGCTTTAAACTGCTTGAAGCTGAAAGCAGCTTTAGGGGTTTCAGTCCTAGACTCTTCAGACGATTTGCTCACATTCTCGTATAGTTCACTCACGATCTGAGGAACAACTTTCGCCATTTGCTTAGCAACGAGAGCAGCAAGGCGTTTGTCTTTCTGGCTCTGGCGAGCAACGCGCGAGTGACAGGATCCAGATGACGACGTTGTCTGCAATAGACATCGCCATAGGACTCGGACACAATATAATCGAATCTCACTCACACGCCTAATACTACTAAAGCTCAGGAACACAATCACGTATCACACAAACACGTAGGCACATAAGCACAGATTCACATAAGCACATAAGGCACATAGGTCACATAGAGGCACATAGAAGTAGTCAGAATACAGAAACCTGTCATTCACAGTCTACGAGCGTTCGAAAGCAGCGATCGCGATTAACGAGCAACATAGCGTATGGCGATTCCCAAAGTAGTAACGATTTGTTAGCGTATTGAGATAGATGTGCAGTGCGTGTCGTGTGTGTCGATCGAAGCGAAAAGCGAATAAAATTACCAAAAATCGAAACACATAAGCAGATAAAACCACATAAACACATAAAATCCACATAAAAAGATACAATTATCAGAGTCGGCGGTTGCGGGCTCAAAATCGAAGCACATAAAAATCGAGAATAGATTGTCTGCGGCTGTTAGACGTTGACTACCCAAAGTGATTTGACTATTCACAAGGATGCACTCTAAAGTCCTTGTTGACCTAATAGACTGTGCTCTATCACCGACATGCGGTGAATGGCACTCATCCTTTTGGTTGTTCAAGCACTCGAGTCCTTGGAATCCATCGAGACCTTGGTGAGAATTTTGTAAAAATCAAAATGGAAATCAGAACAAGTCGTCAAGGTTCAGGTTTCACCCCTGACTTACCAACAATGTTCCTGTTTTGATAAAATAAGGAAGAATTATGCGTCAAAGTATGGATTTCACTCCTGGTTCAACGCAATTTCTCATGTTTATAGCTAAAAATGCGGGTTAAACAAGTAACTGAGTCGAGAGTTTGCGGTTTTCACACCTAATCTCGACCTAATCACTCGTTCATTTTGAAAATTAGAGTGCAGTGATAGTGTAGTGTAAGCGAGAATAGCGAGAGATAGCAAATAAGCTCGTACAAAACCCATAAGGATTTGCACAAGTCGGTCTGTTGGTACTTAGACTATAGACTAGGTTGTTCTAAGACATCGACCCGGACTAGGTCGAGTCTTGCCTAATTCCCTATAGTTATGGCTCTGATACCAAGCTGTCACACCCCAACCGATGGCGGAATCATCGGGGCGCGGCACTGAGCGAAACAGATTGTTCAAAGAAATCCCATAACGACTAAATTACCGAATAGTTTAAATATCATGTCCCATACCATGACCCATAAGATAATATAGTTATTACAGACATAGATATTCTTCAAACAAAAACATGTTCCGACAACTCAGATTTAAATAAAATAAATTGTCTTCGTTTCTAGACTCTTTCCTAGCCTCGATTTCACAGCAAGCCAAGCATTCTAACATCTTAAGCACCTGCCACATACGTTAAAGTAAAAGTCAATACACATAGTGTAAAGGTGAGCATACAAGTTTAATAGATATAATAAAGTTCGAAATCGTTTACGCATAACCAGCACATACACAGCGTGAAATGAAGCACGTAAGTTATCGACATGATCCTATCAATACCAATAACTGCGGGTTGACTGCGCAAGGCAGTTCGTAATGCATGTTTACCACTGTGAATCATGTTATTAATTGTCCTTAACAACCCCTGAGTGAACAGGTGCTGAGTCCAAACTATAGTACTATCGTTGTTAAGGCAGGTGGACAACAATCCATGTGTAAACACAACAAACAAGCATTCATTGAGTCACGTATAACATGCAGTAACGGTTAGCGTTAAAGTATTGCGTAGTGTGTTCGATGTGATTTAGAATAAGTAACGTATGTAACACCCAAAAATGCCTAAAGCAAAAAGGGTTCGAGTATACTCACAACGATGGTGGATTGAAGGGAGCGCTAGAGTGAGTTTAGCCTGATCAGAACGATAACATAAAAGATAAGCGATGCGTAAAACGGTGTAGAGTGTCAGTAGATCGGACGGTAAACCGATCGGGTGGCATCGGATGGCAATCCGATCGGATGGCCGGTCGATCGGGTGACAATCCGTTCGGATGGTCATCCGATCGGGTGACCATTCGATTGGATTGTTGCCTTGATTGGGATGGATGTGTTTGTGTATGATAGCTTGTACTTTGAAGTTTTCGTTGTAGCATTTTGGGAACAGAGAAATGTCTCTACCTTTCAGATCGATCGATCGGGCAGCGGTCCGATTGGGCGACAATCCGATTAGTAAGACACTTCAGTGAGAACAAGTTCACAACAGTTTGTCACTCGATCGGATTGCAATCCGATCGGGTGGCAATCAATGCATTGAACATGTTGAAAATTGTTTAAGTGTTGAAGTCCAAACATTACATGGTCGGGTGGTAATACGATCGGATGGCAATTCGATCGGACGACAGTCCGTTTGATGTTCAAGACCTCAAAAGTTGAAATAAAACTTAAGTGTGGGACCAAGGTGCAACCCGATCGGGTGGCAATCCGATCGAACGGCAGTCCGATCGGACGACAATCCGCCCCGGTAGCCTGATCGTCTTGATACTTGGTCGTTTTGGTAGTTTGCGTTTTGTTCGAGGCAGCGTGATTACGTGCTAAACAACAGAACCTTGTTAGGACCCTTGTGAGCCGAACAGACATGAATCACCCAAATCCGACCCGTTCACTGGTTCGTGACGGTAGTTCATGTTTAACACGGAATCGGTTGCCTCTTTGTTAGAACCAGATCTTGAACCAATACATCAACAAGAAGGAGTAGAAGATCAGAACAAGGTCCGACTTTATCGGTTTTGAGTGCATTGAGTGTAAAAGAGTTAAAAGAAAGTTAGAAACCATCTTTCAATCCTTTTCACTTTGAATATGTTCAGATCTATGATAGATCTTTGTTTATCTATGTGGAAATCGTTCAGATCTAAGTTGTTCTTGGTGGATTGAAGCCAAAACATGAAGTTCATAAGAACACCATGATGACATCATCCTAGAACACCTTGAATCTAGTGATTTCACGATTAAAAGTTAAGATTCAAAAGATAGAAAGGTGTAGGAGTGCGTGTAGATCAAGGAAGTAAAAGATTTAGGTTGAAAAACTTACAAGAATCGCGAGAAATCAGAAGAAAAGCGGGCTGGAGCGAGCTGGGTCGAGTGAGAGTTGTCAACATCAACTGCTGTGACATATGAGGGGTATTTATAGGGTTTCCATAAAAGGAAAGTGGGGAAGTGGCTGGCCGATCGGGTGGCAGCCCGATCGGGTGGCAACTCGATCGGTTGGCCACTCGATTTGAGTGTTTGGTGTTACGAGTTTTGGTGTTTCGATTCGCGTGTTGAGCGTTGCAATGCGATAGAGTTTCCCCTTCAAATTACTTTTAATCCCAACTACTATATCTAACATATAATCATCCTAAATAACTTGCGTTTAGCGTTTGCGATTTGATTGCGATAACGTTGCGATTGCGTTTGGATTAATCACCACAACATAAACATAAATAAACATGCACAGGTAACACATAATTAGCACACACATGTAATACCTAGAACACATAATTCGAGTTGCGAATGCGATTGCGATAAGCGATAAAACAAGCGATAATCATCGATTAAACCTCGATTATTAACAAGTACTCCACATAATACAACTAACGTAACAAAGTAATTAGACTATCTATAAGTCAAGGAAGTCAAAAAAGCAGTTGAGCAAGGAGTGACAGATCGCAATTAGCAATCTTTTCTTCCTTTGACTTCAATGTTGACTTTGACCTTGACTTTCGAAACACGGGGTGTTATAGAAACAGATTGTCCAGAAGTTTCCATAACAACTACGGTTACCAATTTTTTAAAGCATCACGTCCCATACCGTGACATAAGAAGTAGCATAGTTATTACATACAAAATCAAGACAAGTAGTTCTGTTCTGACAACTCAGATTTCAAATAAAGATAAATTGTTTGTTTCTTTCTAGACTCTTCCTAACTTGATTCCACAGAGCAAGCATCCTAGCAAGTAGCATCCTAAACACCTGTCACATACGTTAAAATAAAGGTCAATACACAAAGTGTAAAGGTGAGCATACAAGTTTGATAATAACATAATAGAGTTCGAAATAGTTTACGCATAACAAGCATGTACAACGTAGAATGTGAAGCATGTAAGTTATCGACAAAGATTCTATCAATACCAATGACTGCGAGTTGATTGCGAGTAATGAGTGCGCAACACATGTTCACCACTGCGAACACGTGAAGTAATATCCTTAACAACCCTGTCCATGACAGGTGCTGAGCCCAAACTATAGTACTATCGTTGCTAAGGCAGGTAGACAGCAATCAATGTGTTAACATAACAAACAGGCATTCATCGAGTCACGTATAACATGTGATAGCGGTTAGCGTATAAATAGTGTTTGCGTTGTGTGATAGATGTGATTTGAATATAGATAACGTATGTAACACCCAAAAGTGCATAAAGCAAAAAGGGATCGAGTATACTCACAGATTGTGTTTAACAAGTAAACACATCCTTGGATTGAAGGGAGCGCCAAGAGAGATTAGTCTAAACAATTAACGATAGCATAAACGATGAGTGACGCGTAAAACAGTGCAAATGTCAATGGATCGGACGATAATCCGATCGGATGGCCGGTCGATCGGATGACAATCCGTTCGGATGGTCATCCGATCGGGTGACCATTCGATTGGGTTGTCATCTGATGTGTTTGTGTATGATGGTTTGCCTTTTGAAGTTTTCGTTGTAGCATTTTGAAAACAGAGAAGTATCTCTACCCTTCAGGTCGGTCGATCGAATGGCGGCTCGATCGGGCGACGATCCGATTGGTAGGACACTTTAGTGAGAAAAAGTTCACAGCAGTTTGTCACTCGATTGGATAGCAATCCGATCGGGTGGCAATCCGTTGATCACTGTTCGTGCATTGAACATGTTGAAAATTGTTTAAGTGTTGAAGTCCAAACATCACATGATCGGGTGGTCGCTCGATCGGATGGCAATTCGATCGGACGGCAGTCCGTTCGATGTTCAAACCTCAAAAGTGAAAATAGAAGTTAAGTGTGGGACCAAGGTGCAAGCCGATCGGGTGGCTGTCCGATCGGGTGGCAATCCGATCAGACGGAAATCTGTCCCGGCGGCCTGATCGTCTTGTTACTTGGTTGTTTTCGGTAGTTTTGCGGTTTTCTCGTGACGGTACGATAACGTGCCAAACAACAGAAACCTCGTCAAGACTTAGTGACCCGATCGGACAGGAACCACCTTAGTCCGACCAGTTAACTATTCGAGACGGTGTTTCATGTTTAACCCGTAATCAGTAATCTCTTGGATAGAATCCAGATCTTGGACCAACACATCACTATAAAGAAGTAGAAGATCAGAACAAGCTCCGATTCTATCGGTTTTGAGTGCATTGAGTGTAAAAGAGTTGAAAGAAAGTTAGAAACCATCTTTCAATCCTTCTTCACCATGAATATGTTCAGATCTTTGTTTATTCGTGTGGAAATCATTCAGATCTAAGTTGTTCTTGGTGGGTTGAAGCCAAAACATGAAGTTCATAAGAACTCCATGATGACATCATCCTAGAACACCTCAAATCCGATGATTTCACAGTTAAAAGTTAAGATTCAGAAGATAGGAAGGTGTAGGAGTGCGTGTAAATCAAGAAAGTACAAGATTTAGGTTGAAAACTTACAAGAATCACGAGAAATCGAGAGAAATAGAGGCTGGAGCGAGCTGGTCGAGTGAGAGGCTGTCACACCAAGTGATGTGACAGTTTGAGGGTATTTATAGGGTTTCCCAAAAAGGAAAGTGTGAAGGATAGGATGGGTCACCGATCGGATGGTTGTCCGATCGGGTGGCCATCCGATCGAGTGGCTCCGACGGTTAGAGTTCGGTGTAAGTAGCACACACATGTAAAACAATATCCAGAACGCATAATTCGGGCTGCGAAGCGATGCGATAAGCGATAGAGTGATAAAGCGACAAAACATGCGATAAACAGCGATTAATCTCGATTATTAACAAGTACTCCACATAATACAACTAATGCGATAAAATAAATAGACTATCTACAAGTCAAAGAAGTCAAAACAGTAGTTGAGCAAGGAGTGACAGATCGCAATTAGCAATCTTTTCTTCCTTTGACTTCAATCTTGACTTTGACTTTCGAAGCACGGGGTGTTACAACGAGGCGGCAAGAAAAGACGTGGAGCGGGCTTTTGGTGTTTTAAAGGAAAAATGGCATATACTTCATCGCCCGATGCGTGCTATGAGTGTTAAAAAGATTAGGAGTGTCGTATATGCGTGCATTATTATGCATAATATGATTCTAAAAGACGACGGAAATGCGATTGCACCGGTACATATTCGTGATCCTCCAGTCGAGCCCGTTTTCGAAGACACTGCTTATAACGAGCTCATTGATAAAGATACGCATTATAGACTAAAATATGATCTTGTGGAGCATCTTGGAGAACAATATTTACCCCACATTTTGGCGGATTCCGACGACGAATAGTTAAATTAAGTTTTTTTTTTAAATTTATTTTTATATTTTAATGTCATGTTATTTATTTTAATTTTATGTAACGTGTTTTTTTTAATTAAAAGTACCTTTATTTACATTAAAAAAATGTTTTATTTATTTATGAATAATTTCTAGAAATAAAAAATATATAACTCAAACACCCTAGAGTGATTGAACCATACCTAGTGATTGAGTGTAAAATGGGGAGTAGAATAAATAGTTGACATGACATGCTATTATTGGGTAGAGAATGACTCAAACACCCTAGAGTGATTGAACCATACCTGTTTCTAATTTTATAAACCTTACAAAATTACCTTCACACCCTTGATACCATCACTTAATTACAAAACCACCCTCTCAGGGGTTTAAGCGGTTTCTTTCCTTCTCAGAATTTCCAAATTTCTCATTGTTTAATCTCTCTCAATTTCTTCCCCACAAATTTCATCCTCAAAATTCCCATAGTTTTCTCGTCAAATTTGTCTCCATAGTAATCTAAATCTGGTAATCTGACCCGATCTCTGTGTTTTCTTCCTCATAATTCGCCATGATTTTTTGTTATTATTATTATGCTTTTTTTTGTGTTTTTCATCCGAGATTTGATCCGATCTCTGCTGGGTTTAAGCTAATTTTTTTTATGGTTTTTTGTTTCACTGAATTTCGCCCCAAATTTAGAGATTTCATCGGATTTGGTATAATTTATTATTATTTTTTGTCTGATTTTTATGATACATTTTTTTATGTCTCAAATTTTCGATCTGCTTTGTGTTTGGCGCTGAAATTATTATACTTACTGTTTTTTTTTTCCATTTTTGTTTCATTTGTTGGAGGTGTTTTAAAAGAAATATGCTGAAATTGTTACATTTTTTTTTTCTGTCAATTTAGTTTAGTTATGTTTTTTTGTGGAGGTGTTGTAGAAGTGATTAAATTAATTGAAGTTACATGGTTTATTATTTTACTTCTTGTTTATTTTCCATTTTTGTTTAATTTGTTGGAAGTGTTTCAAAAGATTTGTGCTACAAATGTTTCATTCATCTTATGAAATTGAGTTGTTATGATGTGTAAATTTGATTAATTGATTAGAAAATAAGAGATTTTGTTTGTTATGATGAGTTAATTTGGACCCTTCTCTTAAAAAGGAAGTATGTCTGACTCTCTATACTTATTAAACAACAGGTGGGCTCGATTTGGTTCGGTTCGGTTATGCATTGTGTATGAATGTTTGATAATCACTTCTTGGCATGTATAACTAAGATATGGTGTCAAAGAAGAGTATATATCATGGACCACGTGACGATTTCCAATCCTCCGTCATACCTAAAGCTCCAAGATCTTTAAGGGTAAGCATATCGTTTCGTTTCATTCAACACGGTTTTCCTATAACAAGATTGACTAAAAACATATCTTTTTTTTTCTTTAGAAGAGTCCGCATAAAAGATCCTCAGATGGTAGCAAACTATGCGCATTTGAATTGTTGGCAGCCGTAGCCGACAAGTTGTTGCAGGAGAGTGAGAGTTCTACGTCAAGCATTGGTCAAGAACCGAAAGAACAGGCTACGTTTCCTATTGTCAAGCGAGAAGACATTGAAGTCAAAGTCAACGATGTAAAGTCAAACCATTTTGATCATGGAAGCTCTACAGAGAGTGAGTCTAATCTAACATTGAAATTAGATCCTCCTTTGAAGTCGTCACCGGAATCTGGTAACGATTCTGGTTTGGAACATGTTTCCGAGGTTAGAATCGTCAATAGTGTAAATGTAGATCTACCCTTATATAAGAACCCCGTTTCATGTTTCTCGAAACATAGGGGAAATGTAAAGACGGGTATTACAGATGATGATGATAATTCGTTTAGACCCGATTGCCGTGGGGCCCGAATGAGGGCATTTAGGTCACGGTCACGCTCACAAGCCGGATATAGAAGAATAAGAAAGATGTTGACTTCTAGATACCGAAAAGTAACTCTAACAAAAGATTATGAACTCACTAACCCTACAAGTAAGTGAATATTCTCCTTAGTAACTTCTTATGTTATAAATATCATCGCTTTCTAATTATATCTTTAAAATCGTTTTTGGTGCCGAAATAGGTCAAATAGAGGCTGCTTACAAAAGGAGAAAGTTATTTCATCATAGGCCAAAATCTTCATATGAAAATAAGAAAAATAAAGGTCCTTTCTCTTTTTAAAGTTTTTTATTTTTTATTTAATTTCGATTATTTGGCTAACCGATTGTATTATGAATTCTGATTGTACAGTGAAATTTAGCATAAATTCCTTTAAAGTGCCCGAACTTTATATCGAGATACCAGAGAACGCGACTATAGGTTCACTAAAGGTATGTTCATAACGAACATGTTTTTTCTTTTCGTGTCTTTTTATAAATATTTTGTACAATTTCATTAAAAGAAAATTTCCCGTAATAGAGGCTAGTTATGGAGGCTATTAGAACATATCTAGGAGGCAAACTACGTGTTGGGATGACTCTCGAGGGCAAAAAGGTCAAAGACAACAATAGAACGCTAAAACAAATCGGTATTTCAGTGAATCGTGACCTCGACACTTTAGGATTTACATTGGAGCCTAGTTTACCAAACGACATTAGTCGAGAGCCGTCAAGGTAATAAATCTATATATGATTTATCATTGATAGATCTTTCGGAACTGTTTTATTAAACGGAAATTGTTTTATAAATGCCAGCTGTACAGCCGGTCCCGTTCTGGATGTGGGATTTTCAAACGGTTCACTAGATCATCCTCCGGAAACTAGTTTAGAGTTAGACAAGTGTGTTGATAAGAATCATGAAATTGTACCTTTAGAAACTGAAATACTAACAGAAGAAAAAGCGGCGGATTCCAACGCGCTTGTGCTAGCTGTCCCCATTAACTACAAACCGATTAAGAAATCAGAAGTTACACAATGTAGAAGAATTAGGAGACCGTTTTCTGTAACGGAAGTAGAAGCACTTGTTGAAGCAGTTGAAACGCTTGGCACTGGAAGGTATGACACCCGCTTACAAAGGTGGTTTGGTCGGCTTGCGTAACGGGTCAAAATGGGTTCGGGTCAAAACGGGCCAAAATGGGTTCGGGTCGAAACGGGTCAAAATGGTTCTGGGTCGAAACGGGCCAAAATGGGTTTGGGTCGAAACATGTCAAAATGGGTTCAGGTAGAAACGGGTCAAAATGAGTTCGGGTCAAAACATGTCAAAATGGGTTCGGACTGAAACGGGCCAAAATGGGTTCGGGTCGAAACATGTCAAAATAGGTTAGGGTCAAAACAGGCCTGGTAGCATTGGGGTGGTTGACCCACAAAACAATTTTTTTGTCCAATAACCAACATATTAGGTATGATTACAAAGACAACATAATTATAGACCTAATAAAAAATCTTTGAACAAAGCGATGTCGAAGGCTGTATGCACCGGAAACTGCCACCTCTAAATGAAAGCATGCAACGTAGATAAGCTTACTAAATATTAATTCGCGTGTCTTTTTAAATATTGCAGATGGCGTGATGTTAAGTTGCGTGCGTTTGATGGCGCGGATCATAGAACGTATGTGGACTTAAAGGACAAGTGGAAAACACTGGTTCACACAGCAAACATCTCACCTCAGCAGAGAAGGGGTGAGCCCGTGCCGCAGGATTTGTTGGACCGGGTCCTGGCTGCACACGGGTATTGGTCTAACCATAAGGTTAAACAACTCAAGCACAAGACCGAACCGCTTGGAATTCTGGGTGGTTCGAGTGTAGAGTTTGTGGGCATCTGAAAAGTTGGTCAGAGATGGAATGTACAAAATTTAGAGAAAAAATGTCAAGAAACATGGGAAAACAGGACATTAAACAGGGTTGTTTATGTGTTATTATCTAGTTTGTATCAGGGGTGAGCAGAAAATAGAAATAACCGAACCGTGACCGAAATAATCAAAAAAACCAAACAGAAACAAAAATCGACGGTTCGGTTTTCGGATTTTTAATAACCGAAAATTTCGGGTCCACTTTAAGAAGACCTTGTGAAGGTAGAAAGTACTGACGCTTGATATAAAAGGCAAACAAAATATTAACATATACCAAAACAAAGCTAAGGGGAGGAGGGGTGGTCACTAGTGATAGATTTCTATCACTTCTACTATCCAATCAAATCATGCCATGTCATCACCCAATATTCTATCAGTAGTGATAGAATTGTAGTGGGGGTGGTATCACTAGTGATGGAATTCTATCACTCTCAAATATTTTTTAATTTTCATTTTAAAATTAGAAATTAACAATAAAACACTAAAATATAAATTTCATTAAACTTAAAAAATAAATTACATAGCAAAATAAAAAAAAAAAAACAAGTAAACATTGGAAAAAAAAACTAAACGGGTGACATCTCCCAACCCCACTTTGCGCAAATCTCGCGCTTTTGTTGAATTAGAATTGAACGGTTCGTCGAGATGGTTGTGCTTTTCACACAAGATTTTTAAATCATTTTGTCTTTCAACCGTTTTCAAGTGTTCCTTGTATGCCTGCTCGCGTTCAACTTTTGCAGACATAATTATATCTTTTCTTTCTTCGGCCTTCTTGTATCGGGTCATTTTTCTCCTCTTCGATTCTAAAGATCGACTCCGCCACCGCTTCCTTCCCTTTGCTTGACGATTCACCACCTCTCCTGCGGCGTGGCCTTGTAGGTGTATCTTCTTCAACGGGGTCGTCAACGGGTTGATCGGGTTCGTCAAGGGGGTCGTCGTTTAAGTTCATTTCAGGCAAGTTATCCGACGCGGAAGTCGTGTAGTTCCCCGAATCGGATGTCTTTGATCTTTTCAAACCTCCTCGTTTTTTTGGAGCGGTAGGACCACGCATGTCAACCAACTCAACCGGGACCCACTTCGGGTGATTTCTTGCAACATCCCATGCCGCCACGTGTGGAAAACTCCTCTTTTTGTAGACATCGCAATACATTTCGGTGGCTTGTCGCATGATTGTCGCCTCGCTCGCTCCACTTTGTGGGTTTCGGTGTGACAACCCTCACTAAACCAGGTATCCGTACGGTTTAATTAATAATTAATTGCTGCTTAATTACTGTGCTTACTTGAAATTACTGATGAACTGCTACTTGATTCCTGATACTTGTATATCCCTGCATCATACTTTACATACCGTCACTACATTATTTACATGCTGAACCTCAGTGACAAACATGATGCACAAAAGCACAGTAGCACTACAAACGGATAACCTATTGATCATGCTGATAAAGCCAGCATCAGGCAGACACTGCCTCTAAGGCCTGTATGAGCCAGAAATATTTTACTACACCCATAGTGAGTGTAGGGATACAAGGATTGTAGAACTGCGTCTCTCGGAATAAGATACAGTGACTGGATGTGCCTAAAACGTACACTGAGCACAAAACACAGCACTTTAATGAACAATTCAGCTTCTAGCTGGCTAGTTAAGTGCCAAAACATGAGAAAAATATTACTAGACACTTTCCAAAGTGTCGGGAATAAGATGTGTCACTAAAAATGGCATTAACGACACTTAAAAGCTTTGTTAAGCGCTTTAACGGATTACTATCCAACCGAACAACCGGACTTTACCCGGGACATGAAAATATGGCCATAAACATTATTTATCTTTTTCTGAGCCAGTTAGGGTCCCTGAACACCCTAACACTCGCCATAAAACACATCACACAACTAACCGGGTTAAGTACCTAACTAACTTACTTAACCTAACCCTAAGCTAACTAATACTTGGAAACAAACTAGAACCCCCCCCCCCCCCCCCTTGCTAACCGGCCCCAACTAGAGGGGGAACACACTTAGTTCCTTTTGATTATTTTAATCAACAATGCTTAATATCTTTGTGACACAAGGACTCTTGGACATTAATCTTATGTTTATCTATAAGTAGTAGAGGTTATACATTAGAACATTCACATTCCATTTACAACACACACACCTCTCTCTTGCTCTCTAAAGGCTTCGGCCGAACTCCCCTAGCCATCCATCATCCATTTTCGAGTTCCATCTTCACATTTCAAGAACATACAAGCATCAATGGTCACGTATTAGGAGGTTTGGTGCAACCGGAAGGCGAAGGACTTCTTTCTCTAGCTTTTATCCACCCTATTTGTGCTTAGATTCTTCCCTAGCCTCGAGCTAGTGGTATGTCACTCAAAACACTTTCTTGAACTATTTTGAAGTGGTTAATATGATGTGTAACGATTAAAACTCGAAATCTTACAAGTTGATACTTCAAAGTCTACTAAAAACACAAATAAAGATGGTTAAAAGCTCATATGGTGTGTAAATGTTGTAGTATTTATTTTGTGTGGATATTTGGACCCGATCTATGTTGTGGTAGCTCGGATCATCATTTAACCCGGGTTGGTTATGATCATGGATCATGACATAAGGTTGTTTTGAATGAAACAAGGGTTAAAGGGTGAAACTCTACCACACACGAATCATGAACTTGTGTAAAAGTGTTCTTACTTATAAAATAATGTTTAAAACTAGTAGATCTACGGATCTACGAGTGGTATTTTTAATGGACCAAGTGTCAAGAAAATCATGTTTTTCTAAAAACGGATCTTACACTAACAAGTATGATTTTTATAAACCACAAGTGTGTAAACACTTGTGTAACGCAAAGTTTCGACAAAATAACAATTTTTGTAAAAGATGACGAGAAGTTGTAAAGACGGAATTTCTATAAAAACGGGGTTTTTACGAAGCCGGACTAATTTATATAAAGATCTGCTAAAAGTGATGAGATTTACACTATAATTTTAGAAAACTACAAGTTCATGTGATTTATGCGATTTACATAATTGTTAACTAGTTTGTGTGTTGAATATTGTTTTGATCGAATAAAGAAATTGTTGAATTGATTTGTAAAAGAAAATGATACGCTTGAAAGCGTGGCCACCTCCAGTTACAGAGGAAATTCTGGCGAAATTTTTCTAAAAACCTAACACTTAGAAAATATTTTCACTATAAGTGTTAGAAATACTTTTTGACATGTTTTCAAAATATATAAGTTTCGCCACGAATTTATTTATAAAATTATCGGAGGTGAGATTTCACAAAATAAAACTTAGTAAATATATATTTAATATATATATTTTTCATAAATCACTTGATGCGTGTTTATACTTATTTTGAGAAATGTATGAATATTATTTTAGAGTAAAAATAATATTATCGAACGTTAACGAATCCAAAATAATACGAACGCTTTCACGATAAATATATAAGTTACACCGGTAATCACTATTACCACTCGATCGTTAAAACGTAACTTACGCAATTCACGGAAATATTTATGAACGCGTATGTTTGACAAAGTATTATTTTGGGAGAATTTTGTGAAGTAAAAATATAATATTTTTGAGAAAAATATTTATATTTTGGGAATTAGAAGTAAATATAAATTAAGTGAGACTTAATAATATATTTTCAAGATATACGAACACACATGTATTAAATCCCCCATCCTTGGGAAGGAGAATAATTACCAAGTATATACGGAATGTAAACACGAAATAGTTGTCTAACTATATCCCAAAAACCTAAACCATAAAGCTAAGGCACGGCCGTCCGTCTAATAGAGCTAGTAAATGTAGGTCGTTGCACAGCTGCTTGACTTGGAGTATACTTGGTAGAGACGCACCGACTGTGAGTTCATGTCCCCCTTTTCTCTTAACTGTTTTCAATTTTCTAAACTGCGGGGGTGAAATACATGTTACTTTGATTATGAATACTTTATACATGGTATGGTTAGCGTAAGGAGGGTTACTATTTAGATCATGTGAATGGGTAGGCGGAAACTTGAGGTCATTAATCCTCAGGGTAGGACCGAGGGGCAGGAGCGATAGATCTATTTGGGTGTAGCGAGCCCAGTCCCAGGCCCAGCATAATGGACCTCGGGATGACTTTGTACCCGACGCATAAATCTGCTAGGTTTGAGCCTTCCTACTTGCATTTCACACATATCAATGGCCTTGCAAACCATTGGTGATCTCTTTTTCCTTATTTGCTACATACCAGGATTTTGATAAATACAAAGGTTTATTTACTCACTTACACATGAACTCGCTCAACATTATTGTTGATTTTTCAACTTACATGTATTTCAGGGAACTAAGGGATCTGGCACGGTATGGCACGTTTTCCCGCTGCACTAGTACGAGGTCATCCGGGGTTTAGGGAATGTGACTCTTTCCTGGACAAGTCACAGTCCTTAAACTGTGTTTATGTCATGTTTGTGTTGTTGAACAATGTTATGGTTGTTAGGGTGTTTTCCCGTTAAGACAATGGTATTGTATTTGATTTTCAAAACTTAATGGATGATCTTGCATGTTTTTAATTCATATAGCTTTGTTATGATTAAGCTATGGTATTAAGAAGTCACACCAAATTAACCACGCTTCCGCAAAGCCAGGGTGTGACATTCGGTTCTACAAAAAATATAAAAAGGTAATGTATTTAAAAAAAATTATGTTAAAAAAAACAGTATTCTGTTTAAAAAAAATAAACTGTTTTCTGTTTTATAAAAAAATAAACTGTTTTCTGTTTTTTTTTAAAACTGTTTTCTGTTTTTTATAAAAAAAAAACTGTTTTATGTTTTTTTTAAAAACTGTTTTCTGTTTTTTATAAAAAAAAAAAAACTGTTTTCGGTTTTTTTTTTTTTTTTTTTAAACAGTTTCTTTAAAAAAAAAACAGTTTTTTTTGTTAAATAAGAGTTAACTTTATAAAAAAACATACCTTTTGAATGAAACAAGCGTTGAACTTACTAATTTTCCCGTTCAAATCCGTCCATTTCGACGTCATTTGGTCCATGTTTCGTATCCTTGCACCGGGAAGTTGCCTAAAATGAATAATGACCCGTCTCCAAAAGGTATCCTTTCTTTGCTCATTGGCATGTTTCCTGCTCTCCGATATGTGCAAGTACGCCTTCACCAAGGACACCTCCTCCTCGCTCGTCTATTGTTGTCGGACGGTTGGGACGATTGGGACGATTTCTTGAACGTCATCATTTTCTTCTTCTTCCTCTTCCTCTTCTTCTTGTTGTTCTTGAACGTAATCATCATCTTCATCGTCGTCAAGACTTTGTTGTGCTTCACGATACGCGTTTGCAAAATGATGGATGAGGGTGTTGTCTTCTAGTAGTGGGTCGAGTGTGTGGGGTTGGGTTTGATATGTTTGGGGTTGAAATTGGTGAGGTTGAAACGGTGGGACGAAGGGTTGGTTTTGATACGTTTGCGATTGAAAGGGTGGATATTGTTGGGTTTGAAAGGGTGGGACTTGGTTGGGTTCGTCTTGCAACCTAAAGCGCGTCGGCTCGCCAAGATTCGCTCGAACCTTGGGTCTTACGGGATTTTTCTTCGTACCCGAACCTCTTTTTTTCGAACCCCCACCTCTCTTGCTTGATCCTTCCATGTTTGTTGTATTATTTTTGAGTTTTTGAGTTCAATTTAGAGAGTTTTGGAATTGAATTGGAGAGTTTTTTTATTGAATGGGGGGAATAATTTGGATTTATATAAAAAACCCTCAAACAATTAATCAAACGGTAAAAAAAGGTTCCAAACGGTTAAAAAATAAACGGTCACATTTTTGAAATCAACGCGTGATAAACTCAACGCGTTGAATTTATAACGCGTGAAGGGAATGGAGGCGACGGTGTGCTCTCTTTTATAACGCGTGATAGAATTCTATCACGCTAAAATAACGTGCCACCCCCTGTCCTCTAAAACAAATCTATACATCTCAACGAAAAATTCCTAACAATAAACCTATATCTCTAAAATGTCTTATCATCGATCATCTTCTTGAAAGCTGGAACATTTTTAAAGTAAGCTCTTTTTTAAGAGCGGGTCGTGCATGGAGCAAAGAAAAAATGAGAGATGCTATGTACGCTTGTATAATCATGCATAAATATGATTTTGGAAGACGAAGGAAGAGCAATATGCTAGAACTATGTACCGGAAGACGTTCAGGAGTATCCTCAAGCAACAATGGAAGAAAGAGTGAAGAATGCACATGAAATGCGCTCTGAACCCGCACATAATGCGTTAGCGGTTGATTTGGTTGAACACGCGTGGTCGGTTCGGCATATTCCAAACGAGGGAGAGCAAGAATCGGATGACGAGGAAGACAAAGATGACGGGAATGGCGAAAGCGAAGACGAGTGGTATTATGTTTATGTGTTTTATTATTTATGTAATTTTTATTTAATTAATAAAATATTATTAGTTTTAAAAATAAAAAAAAATAATAATTGGGTAATGATTGCATAATGTATAAGAGTGAAAGCATTATCCCACTACACCCATTTATTCAAAAGGCCCAATAATGCTCATTAGATGACTGGACTGCCACATGAACATGATGTGGAGAAAACAGCCTTTAGAACCCACTTGGTGGACTATGAATTTAAGGTCATGTCTTTCGGCTTAACGGACGCACCTGCCACCTTCCAAGGTGTGATGAATGATTTAGACATTTTTAAGGCGTTTTACACTGGTTTTCTTTGATGATATTCTGAGTTACAGCCATGATATGGAGCAACACTTGAATCATTTGACAATAGCCTTGGAATTGCTTCATAGTAATCATTTTTATGCCAAGCTTTCTAATTGTTGCTTTAGGAAATCACTGGTGGTTTTTTTAGAGCATATAATTAACTCAAAAGGAATCTTTCTTTTTTTTTTTTAACGACAAATCGCTTTATATATAAATATAAAGAGCCAGCAAGGGGCTGAAAATACAAAACGAAAACCCCAAAACAAAGACCAACACTTAAATACAATCTGCTACATCAAAGGCCTTCCATTTTTCCCAGGTTAAGTTTGTGACTTTTGATCTTTGGCTCACCCAAACATAAGCGTCTTCTTTGTAAAATCGACTCTCTTCCGAGGTTGGATGAACTTCCCTTCAAAAACTTCTTTATTTCTTGCCTCCAATATTCTCCAAAGGGTGGCACATGCCACCGTGGTCACGAGCCGCTTTCATAAACCAGACCCGGGACTCTTATGTACCACTTCCAGAAGATCCTTGAGGTTGTTCACATCTACAGGAAAAGGGACGCGAACCCACACAAACATCTCCCACCATATACTTCTTGCAAGCATACAATTCACGAAAATATGGTTTGCGTCTTCGCAGCCAAACCCGCATCTGTCACAAGTGCCACTTAACAGGCTGATTCCACGAGCAATAAGTTCGTCTTTGGCTGCAACCTTCCCCAGCATGACTCACCATTGAAGCACGTTGCATTTAGGAGGAGCCCACGGGTTCCACCGCACTTTCTCCTCGGTAACATTCTTAGTGATAATATCTAGCCTGATACTTTTTACCGAGAATTCGTAACCAAAGTTATTATCCCATTTCCATTTATCTCTACCGCTACCCGCCTTAAACTGGTGTAGCAACCGCATCAGCATCCCCAGCTGCAGCCATTCGCTAATTGCGGCTGGGCTTTCAGCCCAGGCCCATTGTGTCGTTGCACCTATAATCTTCATACACGCCTTTACACTCGCAAATTTATCAGCTACCATACGGAAAAGACCTGGAAAAACGTCTTTGAGAGGTTCTCCTATGACCCAACGGTCCAGCCAGAACCGCGTGTTCGCCCCGTCCCCAACTTCAACCTTAAGTTTATCTTGTATGCAAATACCAAGTTTAAATAAGGTTCCCTCGACCACACATATGTCCTTCCACACCCCCGGTACTGTCTTCTTAACCGGAATTAACTTGCAATTCTTTGTCGTTTTGTGGATGGCCGCCACAACCTTTGCCCAAAGTTGGGTCGGGTCATTCTTGAACCGCCACCACCATTTGGAGAGCATGGCAATATTGAAGTGTTCAATTCCACCAATCCCAATCCCCCGTGAGTCTTTGGTTTTATCATATTTTCCCACCGAATCCACCTCATTTTGTTTCTCGTTCCCAATTTTCCCCACACAAAATCCCTTCTCAAACCTTCCAGTTTTTTATTTATAACTTTTGGAGCTGAAAAAAGAGATAAATAATAAGAAGGCAAGCTTCCGAGGAACGCTTTTGCAAGCGTCACTCTACCCGCAAGGGAAAGGTGTCTAGCCTTCCACGAGGATAACTTTTTATGAAACTTATTGACTACTGGCTGCTAATGTTTCGCCCTTTTCATATTTGCCCCAATCAGGATACCGAGATATAGGAACAGGAACTCACCCGCCTTACACCTTAGAGTTCTCGCCATCTGATTTACTTCCACCTCTTCCACTCCTACTCCGAACAATTGGCATTTCTTATGGTTCACTTGTAAACCGGAGACTAAATTGAGACACCTTAAAAATCGGCATAAGCTGACCACATTGTGTTCCGACCATTCGCCTATAAAAAGAACATCATCCGCATAGCAAAGATGCGATAGAACCGGTCCTCCGTTCGGAAATTTGACCCCATGAAACATTCCCAGACTCCCAGTTCCATGGCCCTTTTCATAAACATATTTATAACTTCCAACGCGATACTACCCTGTGGTGATTGATCTCCTAAGTAAGTATGGTCATTTTATACCCTTATCACATCCCTTTATTGCCAAAGGAGTAGCCTTAGCTTTTTGCAAAGAAATTGTACGATTACATGGCTTTCCTCATTCCATCGTATCTGATTGGGATGCCATTTTTTGAGCAATTTTTGGCAGGAGTTGTTTCGGCTAAGTCAAACAAAGCTGAAATTGAGTACAAGTTACCACCCGCAAACAGATGTGAAAACCGACGTGCTTAATCTGTGTGTTGAAGCTTACTTGCATTGCTTTGCCCATGAACAACCAACTAAATGGAGTTCATATTTACCTTGGGCGGAATATTCTTATAATACAGATACTAGCATGACTCCTTTTTCTGTCGTATATGGTCGGGAACCTCCTCTTATGTCTCCCTTCGTTGTTGGGGAAACGAAAAATGCAGACTTGGAGCAACAACTTTGGATCGAGATACTATAAATTTCTTCGTATTAACCTTACGAAAGCTCAAGATTGTATGCGTAACCAGGCTAACTCCAAACACCAGGAGCTTTCTTTTCAGGTGGGGACTATGTGTTTCTAAAGATCCAACCATACCGCCAGAGGAGCCTAGCTAAATGCAGGTTTGAGAAGCTGTCACCAAGATTTTATGGTCCTTACTGCTTCAAATGCAAAGTAGGGATTGTAGCTTATGAGCTAGACTTACCCACCCGATGCCAGAGTTCACCCGGTATTCCATGTTTCGATGCTCAAATGTGCCCGTGGATCCTTCTCTTCTCAGCCAACTGCACCTTTGCCATTCACTAAAGACTGGGAGGTGGATGTATCTCCTAATTCATTACTCGCTCATTGTTAGGTTTACGAAGCCGGCCAACTTGTTTTAGAGTTATTGATTTGTTGGTGCAGTCGGCCGATCGAAGAGGCTACATGGGAAGTTTATGACTTGTTAGTAGAATAATTTCCAAATTTTCGCCTTGGTAATGATACAAGTCATGGGTACTCCATTCGGTTTGTTCGGGTATTACGGCAACACTGCCGCATGCGGCTCGGGTAGTGGAATCGGCTAGGGGGACAACCACCTCATTTTTAAACAAATTCCTGAAAAAGTACCGTAGTAGAGGGAATTATAATACTGAAAGTTGATTCCTAATGTGTGTTGAAGTAAAAGTTAATATTATACATGGTTGAAGTGGTTATTCCCATCTAGTATTACTTTTTTTTTTTTTTTACTTTCTGAGGGGTTTTTCTGTGCAAGGATTTCTCAAATAGAACCCAATTATTTCAAGTAGAAACCCATTCACTTTTTTGGGCCTTTCTATTTTTGCAAGTATAATAATCCAACTCAGATAACCTCACAGCCTTTCAAATCCGATTACATGCCTTTCAAAGATCAGACTCGCTTAGTTTGATTCCGACCAGACCCAGACGCGAATTAGAGTTCATGGACATCTGAACAACGAACCTTAGTGACCCCCAATGGGAAAATGTCCCATTGTTTTTGGATACATGCTACAATTTCACATCATACAAGTGGCGAAAACTGAACTTGGAAAACAGAGAAAGTGCAAAAGTCATTAACATAAAGAAAACCAATGGAAACCACTGTGTGTAAAAAAACAACCAATATATATGTTCATCTTAAGTTATATTATGTGTATATATATATATGTATATCAATTTACACTCAAATTCACTCTTCATTTTCTTCCTTTAACAAAACTCTTCTTCTACATCATCTGATTTGGGTTCTTCCCAATGACCACAGCCCAGAGTCCCTTACAGCTGCCTGAAAACACAACAACATTACACTCTCAATAATCTAGTTATACTAAACTTTCAAAACACAATGTAATTTTGAAACCATAAATTAAATGGGTCAAATAGGTCCAAGATGGCCGGCCTCTTAAATAATTTTATTCGAAAATCAAGATTATTATTGTCACATCTAAAATGAACAGAATACATACCGGAGATTTCACAGATGGGAAAACATTCCAAAACCTCAACGTTTCATCCCCAGCGCCCGTCACTATTGTCTGACCATCGGGTGACATTGCTAGATACAGTACTCTCATGGTGTGTCCAGTCAGAGTCGCGACCTTAAATAAAAAAAACAATATTAATTAATAACAACCTTAAAAACACCAAAGTTAAAAACACTTACAACTAATGATATGTTTACCTTAGACAACGTTGGATATTTCCAAACCATAATTTGATTCTGTGAGTACCCATGAGTGCTAACCAATTCATTCACATTCTTGCTCCATGCAAGAT
The DNA here is from genome assembly GCF_002127325.2 of Helianthus annuus. NCBI lineage: Eukaryota > Viridiplantae > Streptophyta > Magnoliopsida > Asterales > Asteraceae > Helianthus > Helianthus annuus. The sequence continues at coordinate 98,001,203 of NC_035441.2, forward strand.
TACACACCTGGCTCCCGGTGTCAACATGGTTCAGTTGGTTCCCATTGGCGGTGTTCCAAAAGCGAATGCAGCGGTCAGCAGTACCGCCACCAGAGACCAGAAGATTGCTCTGGTGAGGTGACCATGCAATCGCTTTCACTGCGGCTGTGTGCTCAGTCAGTTTCAGAAGCGGTTGCGCAGAGTGCTGGTTCCATACTAAAAGCTGATTGTCATTTCCACCAGATGCTAGTTCTCTATCATCATGTGACCATTTGAGCCCACAAACCTAAACAATAACCATTTAAGATTTCATGTTTACATATGATTTTGTAACAATAAAAAGATGTGTTGATCAAGATTTAATGTTCACCTCTGACTTATGGCCGACAAGCTTGCTAATGTAGTCACTTGGAACTCGAAGATCATGTTGCAGTATGTTACGATCTCTGCTACCCGAGGATAATATTCGCGAGCTCCATGCCAACACACCGGTTCGTGTTTGGTGTCCGCCCATGGTCCGAACCTTTTTGCATTGTGTCCCATCCCAAACCTATCAAAACACAACCATTCTTGATTAATACTTATAATTGTCATCTTAAGAAAGTGAAAAAAAAATGTAAATGGTAGTTGAAAAAAAGAGGTACCTGAACTTTTCCAAGACTAGTACCGACCGATATATAAGACCCTTCGCGGGTCCATTGAACAGAGCAGACGCCATCGTTTGGCCCCAAATCACACAACTTGGTAACCTGAAAAATAATGGGACAATGTCAAAATAATGTTTGAATATATTAACAGACAATTTTTCGGTTAGCGAGTGATTTGAAATGAGATCTCACTTTGCTGGTTGTTGCAGTCCATAAATAAACACAGCTGCCCAATCCAACTGCAAGTACATTCTGTGATGACCAGTCCACAAGGTTCAAGTAGAAGTCATCTTGAAGTGATGGTGCATCCAAAACCTGATAATTAAACCAAAATCCAAACATGAGAATTGGAAGTGTATTTATGAAACATCCCTTGGCAAGTTTAAGGTCGGCTTGGCTTGTTTAACCTACGAGAGCTCGTGTCCGGCTCCTTTTAAACTCTATTTTTAAAACTCAAACTCGGCTCGGGGTCCCCGTTTCTTAATTATCTTTAATTTATTTTTATTTTTAGAATTATTTTTTCTATATACTTATTTTTAATTTATATAATATTATCTAGTTAATTTATCAGAACTTTATAAATACCAATATAATAATTCTTTAAATATATACATTCAATAAACAGATAGAAAAATATACAAATAACAGGCTTGTGAGCGGCGAGCCTACTCGAGCTTGTCAAGTGAAACTCAGCTCAGGCCCGTTCTCATTTATTAAAATTTTTACACGTGAGCTCGCTTAAATTCAGTGAGCTTGGCTCGTTTACGCAACATGTAGAATTATAGAGCACAAAAATGCATCATTAAAAAAGCAAACCCTAGTTACAAATATTCTCAAACTTCAACTACTAATTAACGAAATCTTGAAGACCAAAAAAAGTAAAAATTAGGGTTTATATGTTTACCTTATGAGGTGCTTTGGGGACCTTGCGAGGAGGCTTGGGAGGAGTCACAGACTCAGAACCCAACCCACTATCCTGCCCCAAAATTGAACCTGAATAAGGGGAATTCTGACCCGAGCTATCCGTCTTGAACCGCAGCATATTCCTGTTCGGACTACCCACCGGGGACGACCCTTTAGTCCCACCTGCAGGAGAAGAAAACCCGAAATCAGTACCAAACAATTCACACCTTAACAACCTCGTATACGCTTCGTTGTTAGCTCCAGCAACGCCTTCTTTAACAGGTGATGGCTTATCGGGTAACCCGAATGTGTGGAGCCTGGAAGATGATCTGCAGGGGATGAAGCGATCGCTGCAGGCGCCGGTGGATTTGGAGGAAGGGGAAGCGGATAAGTTGGAGATGGTTCGAGGCGACATTGTTCGAGGAGAGGGAGATGAGAGGGTTCGGATCAATGGGGATGGGGAACCGGAGCGGGTGTTGAGACGGAGAGAGGTTTCGGACATTCCGGCGGGGAGATTGATCCCGCTCTTTCGTCTTTGATTCGAATCCATTGTTGTTCAAAGATTGGGGATTGGGGTTTGAGAAGTATGGATGATGAATTTGATCAAAGAAAGAAACCCTTTTGGAAATGGGTTTTTGTTTGGGGTTTAACGGTCGAATTGGGATTTATATCTTGGGTGATATAACGGTCAAGTGTGTAAGAGAAGTTTAGATGGGACTTGGGAGCCTGTGAAGGTGAATGTAGCCGTTGGATATTATGTTAGCTGTCACAATGTGCTAAAATTTGTTTATTATATTTATTTATTATTATGCTGGTAATTATTGTGTGTAAATATTTTTTTTTTAGAGTGAATTGCAAGTTTTGTCCTTTATCTTTAGGCCATTTTGCAAGTTTTGTCCTTTATGTTTAAATTTGACGAGTTTTGTCCTTTATGTTTGAAAATCAAGCACGTTTTACCCTTTAGGGCAAAACGTGCTTTATTTTTAAGGACAAAACGTGCTTGATTTTTTAAACATAAAGGACAAAACGTGCTTGATTTTTAAACATAAAGGAGAAAACGTGCTTGATTTTTAAGGCCCAAAGGGTAAAACGTGCTTGATTTTTAAACATAAAGGACAAAACTCGTCAAATTTAAACATAAAGGACAAAACTTACAAAATGGCCTAAAGATAAAGGACAAAACTTGCAATTCACTCTTTTTTTTATTCGGTAAGAATAATCAATGCAATTGGAAGATCCCTATTGTGTATCGTAAGGCCTAAAATTACTTATGAATCCAATATGTACATTCTATTTTGGTGTGTGGACGGGTCTTTCTCTCTTTTTAATCACTCGTTAACGTATCTATTGTAGATTATGTAGTGATATGCGTTGGTTAACTAGGTGGAGCGTTTTAAAACCGGATGAGATCGGCTGGTCAAAAACCGAACACATAGGGCCTGTTATGTTTATTTTGTGAACTACCTTCGTTTGAACCGATCAGCTACCGGGTTGGATTGGACATTAAAATTTTTATACATATATCATTTTGTTCTTTCCTTTCTACTTGTTTACTATAACTTTGTATTTTGTTTATTTAACTAGGTGATGCCTCGCCCGCGTTGCGGCGCGATGACTGAATAATTCTCAATCAATTAAAAAAACACTACTATAATTTTGTCAGTAAAAAAACTAAAACGATGATAAGACTGTTTTTTTCGGCTCAGGGCAAAACTGCAATTTTTCAGGACTAATGAGCGAGTGTTAGGCAGCTCCTTGACATGGAAAAAAATTAAATCGAGTCAACCAATTAAAAAAAAAGTTTTCTACTTTTGCGAAAAAAACTAAAACAAAGGGAAAACGTTTTTGAACTGAGGGCGAAATCATAATTTTTTTCAGGGATAAAATTGTAAATTAAATGGACCAATCTGGGAGTGTCAGACAGCTGCCGGCATGACTGTAATTTTAAACTGTGGGAAAATTGTAATTTAACCAGGAAAACAAACAAAAATGATGGAGAAAATGTAAATTTGATTTGAGGACAAAATCTTAACGTGGCTATGAGGGAAAAAACTAATGGGAAACTATAAATTTAAATGTGGCAAAATCGTAATTTTGAACGGATAGGAAAATTGAATTTTTTTTACTAGGAGAAAAAGCGTAAATTTATTTTTAAGTGGGGGTAGAAACATAACTTTGAACTGATGGCAAAATCGTAATTATAAGGGGAAAAACTAATGGCAAAACTGTAAATTTAAACGGGGCGAGGTCGTAAGTTTGAACCCAGGGCAAAATTGAAATTTTTAGATGGGAGCAAAAGCGTAATTTTATTTTTAAGTAGGGGCAAAAAATTATTTTACACTGATGGCAAAATCGTAATTTTAAAGGGATAAAATCGTAATTTTATTGGGCCAATAGAGGAGTGCCAGGAAGCTGCCTGGCACTATTACCTCCACCGCCCATTTCACCCAATAGGTGAAAACAACTATTGCCGCAAATTGGATTTGTTCGATCTGTATCGGTTCGCTAGGCGGTGGGAACTCGGTCGGTATTGGTTGGGTTCCTTTAGTATCGATTCAATTCATTGGGTTTTCGGTCAGTATCTATTCAGTGTGTTACGATACCGACAAACGGTATAGCAACTGAAAAAGATATATATCAACACGTGTTTTATATCCATAAAAAAACTATTAAAAATGAATATCGGTACATGTACCAATGTTATATCGTTACACCGTTTGTGTCTCCACAACACATGGAGTTTCTTCGTCACCACCATTGTTTACTTAAATCACCGTTGTCGACTCACCACCACTTTACCCATATAAACTTAATGCTTTAAGTTATATTAAATATATATTTGGTTCCAAAATCTGATTATGTTTGTAGAGTTTAAAAATAATAATTGAAGTATATATAATAAAAATCATAGAAATCAATTAAGTAATAAAATAATAAAATAATTAAAAGTATTAATAATATTATAAAATATTTGAGTACACGGAAGTTTGTTTTAATATGTACTAGGGTGTTTGACCGCGCCTTGCGGCGGTACATTATCGCGAGGATTAGATTGGTATCGGTTTGGTTTCTTATAGTACTGGTACGATATACTTGCACTAAGTATAAAAATCAACACGTGTTTTACATTAATCGAAACTATAAAAATGAACACCAGTGCCGGCACCAATGTTCGAATGGTATCGATCGGTTCAGATCGTCACGGTACTGGTACCGATATTCATATACCGTCGCAGAAAATTTTGTAGAAGTCAAAATTATCTAAACCTAAAACAATAAAAATGAATATAGGTACCGCTATCAATGTTGTTCGGTATGATACGGTGTAAGAAAGCGAACCTAATAAAATAATTACCGGTACTGAAAATTATATTTTTTGTATGGTTCCGTTATTATTCATGAAGCCATAAAAATGAATACAACTACCGCTACTGCTCTTGTTCGGTATGGTATGGTAGCGATATGATGTCAGTTTACCGAAAGCAAAACACAATAAAGTTAAATACCGACATCAATACAAATGTTGATTGAAAAAAAAATAAATATAGAATGCAAGTTATTATGGAAAAATCAAATTATGAATAAGATTATATTAAATGAATAAATACTTCAAGATAATAAATTACCATTTATCATCGGCTTCGGTAACACAATATCCATATTCAATATAACGTATATGGAAATGTTGAAAAAATAAACATATTTGTGAAGTTAGATTTTTTAAATAAGTTAACGAACACAACTTATTAGAATAAAAAAAACAGATTATATAATCAATAAATTTTTATTAAGAAAGTTTATCAAAAAATTGAATGCTCAAAAAATAAACAAATACTATTCATCAAAACTTTGGTAAAAAACGGTACCGAAAGACGGGGAAAATGAAAACCGGTATCGGTTCCGAACATACCCTGTATGGTATCGGTTCAGTACCCGTACGGTACCGGTATTTGAGGATAAAACCAGTACTATACCGGTATCAAAAATGTCAAAAGACGGTACCGAATCGATACAAAAAATGTACCATGTTTGGTAAATTCGGTATCGATACCGGTTCAGTACCGGTACCCAATACCATTTACTCATCTCCAGGTGATGTTGTTGTTATAATATTAAAATAAAAAAAATAAAAGAAAAAAAACACTAAAGTAAAAAACTATAAAAAGAAAAAGGAAAAGAAAAAAGAAATCAAAGAAAAAAAAGGAAAAAAAATGTAAATAGTACTATTCATCAACACTTTCGATTCATATATATAATATAAAATATGTATATAATATAATAACTTCTACCTTTTTAATATTTGTAAATTTACATAAAAAAACACATTATAGTTCTATATTTTATTTAAGTTAGTAATATATTTGTGTTTTAAGATTTTAAATTATGTGTGACGTCATCCAATTTTAAGTGCGAAATGTCTAACCGGCCCAACAGTGGACCGGCATATCAGCTGGTTCAACGAGCGGTCCAGTTATGAAAACATTGATAAGTTAGTCAACACACTTGCTTAAACCAGAAAATCCAAAAATCCAAAACTCTGAAATATCAAAGGCTTAGTCCAACAAATATCATACCATCAATAAACTTGCATACAAATTGACTAGACCCCTGATGAACGTCTCCTAAATAATTCTGTTATACAAGCACCACCAATAAAGACTAAAATGTGTATTTCAACTGGTATCGACGAAGCCAATCTTCACCTTTCTCATAATAATCGTTTTTGTTAAAAACCTGTCTTTGGAAATGCATAGTCGATGCAAAAGATGCCGCCCCAATCCACGCATCAAGCACAGCATCCGATGCTCTCAGAACCCGTATTGCGGTCCCACATGGCCTAATCATACGGATTCCCGCCTCTAAACGTTCACTCATCCCAGGGTAAAGACAGCTCCCACCCGTTATAAGGATTGAATTGGTCAAACCGTTACCCTCTTCCAATCTTTGACTTCTGGATTGCAGCCTCTGTATTGATACACCCACCATCTCATCTAACCCCGCCTGTTCAATTCCAATCAAATTCGGGTTAAAAAGAATCTCCGGGCACCTGAATCTCTCCACGCCGATTAGTATCTGGAAATCTTCCTTCGTTAATGGGCGAAAACGTGGCGGTTCGGTTCCAGATGAGCTGGCGTCTGGTTTTGGGAAAAATGTTGGGTCGATTTCCTGTCAATCCAAGGGTAAAACGGTCATTTTATCCCATACAAAACGATGTAAAAGGAGTGACAAAAAAACTAACCCGGAGTTTAGAAGAAACACGAGCCAGCTCGGTTTCATCCTCATTGGGTCCCTCATCTTCGTCATCATTATCTTTGCTCATTTTTTTATACAATTGCCAGTCTTCATCTTTGATTCCAAACGTATCCTCACCTTTTCCTCTGTCAAATGCTGCGGTTGTCAAAAGACGCATTCTTTCCTTTTGGGCAGCGTTCAGTCTCTCCCCACGGCCCACACCACCGGACACATTGTTGTTTTCGTTTCCATTGCCATTTGTTTTCTGTCGTTTTCGTTGTTCGACTTTTTCAGATAATTCTTTGTATTTGACCCGCAACTGCTCCATGTAAAGCTCCGGGTTCTCTCTACACAACCAGATAACAAAAGTAATAAATTATTAAAATATACACGTCTGTGTGAAGAGAGAAAAAAACATACAAGCGTCTTTGTTCGTCTTCCTTGTTACGCCTTTCGCGTTCCAACTCTTCTTCAAAACGTTTTTGTTTTGCTTTTTGCCGTCCTTCTGATGTTGTTTTAAGGAAAAGCTGTCTCTTCTTTTCCTTGACCTGTTGACCAAAAACCGTAAACGACTTTTAAAAGTGTCATCTCTACTTTATACCTTATTTTTAACAAGAAATAATATTATAGTTATTTACCTGGTCTGGTGTTAGCATGTTGTCGGGAATATCAATGAGGGTATACTTCTCCGAATTTGAAATCTCGGGTTTCTCCTCAACTTCCTCTTGTTCACCTTTAGCTTTCCTTAACGATTGCGTTACTTTAACAATGGCGGATTCGATTTCTTGCTTAGAGACATAACCGGTTTCAGCCAAGAAAGATGGAATGTCGTTTCCATTTACTTGTCTCAGTTGTTGTATAAGAAACTCTAAACCCTTTAGTTCATTTTCTAATTCATTTATTTTTGAAGATCTTTTTGCTTCTGCCATTTCCCTCAACCTTTGACCCTGTCTTTCCTTCAAAGCCGCTTTTCTCGCGAGTTCCTCTTCTGAAGGCGGCTCTTCAACCGGCGTTGGGGTCCACGGAAGTTGCCAACATCTGGTCTTCTCTTCAGCTTCTTTCGCCCCTTTCTTTAACACGTAATTTACGTTTAAAAAAATATGTATTAGAAAAGAGTGTGTGTGTGTGTGTGTATAAGGATCCCGTTCACCTGAGAACCACCCCGACTTGCGAGAACTGTGAGAACTCGGGTGGAAATTCTACTTCCCGTGCGAGTTTTTCAATCAAATTTTGTACAAACGTAAATGAACATCTAACTAAGACATCTGTGAAAAAATAAAATAAAATTGTCGAGCCGGCACATATTCGACATGTAAGTTTGTCTTACACACTGATGTAAATTTGTTTTACAAAACCGGTGACGTCACCGGTAAATTTTCAACGGTGATGTAAATTTTCGCAGCCGACTTTTTTTTCCTGAAACAGTTGATTTTTTTAAACTGTTTGGGAAAAAAATTTGAAAAAACTTTTTTTGGCCTAGTTCGCACGGTTCTCTCAACTCAAGGTGGCTCTCATTTTACCATTTCCCTACATGTATAAGGAAAGGACAATAAGAAAACTCTTAATGAGTTCATAAAAACTCAAGAAACTCAATCTCCACCATCCATCTAGAAATCCTATGGTTGAGATTGCATGTTACAAAAAGTCATGGCTATAGAACTCGCTAGGCGCTCGTCGGCCGGTGAGGTGGGGACTAGTGATTAATCGGGATTAATCGGATCGGACTTTTTATGTATAATTTTAAGTTTTATACATATATACACATTTTTACACGTACTTTTTTTAAGTAGACAATTTTCGACCGGAATCTGGCAGGTTTTGGCGGGAATCTGTGATTTTTTTCGATTTTTGCCTATTTTTTCCTGATTTTTTGCTGGCCAACTAGGGCCGATTCGAGCCGACTAGAGCCAATTAGGGCCGAATAGGGCCAACTAGCGATTAATGGACTGATTAACGAAAAAATTAATCAGTAGAGGGCCGATTAGCGATTAATCGGCTCACGATTTTTACTACACTGCAAAAAGTAACTTTTCAGAAACATGCCACAGATTGACAAACGTACGTGTAACAACTTTTTGCTTTTCCACTTTTTCACTGTCTGACACACTGACATGTAACAAGTTTGTCTGTTACGCTAATTTTTTTTCTATAAAAACATGTAACATGTTTTTTTACATGCACTACACATTGAAAACTTGTAAAATTTAAGTTCGAAAATGTTACACTTCGTAAAACCTGCAAAATTTGCTGTTGAAAACCAAAAAATTGAAACATCTGATGCTACACCTATATGTAAATGGCGAAAAAGGTGCAACATATTAACTCTCTCTCTTGAAAAAAGTTGTTACATGTCAGAATTCTGAAAAAGGTTGTAACACATAGCAAAATTGTGTCCATGGATTGGGTTTGTTGAGTTTTTTGAACTCACAGGTGTTTTTCCTCTATAATTGCCATATATATATATATATGTGGTAGGATCAAATAAAAAGTTAATTTTGCCTAAGTAGGATAAGAAGGGATCTTAACCTTTCATTTTTCAACTCAAGGTAGTTCTCGTTTTACCTTTCCCTATGTGTGTGTGTAAGGGTAGGATCAACTAAAAAAAAACAAAAAGTTGTGTTGTATTTCTATGTTGTATAGCTTTTTTGTGCTGGATTTTTTATACTATACTTTTGTGCTACATTTTTTGTGCTGGATTTTTTATACTAGATTTTTTTAACTAGATTTTTTTTGTGCTATATTTATTTGTCCCGGATTTTTTTTGGCTAGATTTTTTGTGTTGCATTTTTTGAGAAAACAAAAGGGTGAAAGTTTGTGTTTTAAGACCAAAATGCCATTCCATCCTACTTATAAGTAGTGCCACATGTCATCTCCACAATCCTTCTTAGGCTACTTAGGCAAAACCCACTTTTTAGTGGATCCTTCCCCTATATATAGATAGATATAGATATAAGATAGATGAGGGTAATGCCTGAAATAATCTAACTTCAGAAGCATAATCTAGAGTGATGTAACAATGTTCCATCTTTAAATCTTCTACTTTCTCCCATGTAAGCCTCTGCCTGTTTCGAGCGATTTAAAAATGACAAAAAATAATTAAAAAAAATCCAAATAATATTTAAAAAAAAACAAAAGAAAGGCTATCCATACATGTGGTGAGGATACTTAAGTGAAAGAAGTTGCTTTAGGTAATCGGTGACATGATAACCACCAACATTGGTACGGCAGCACGCTTCATAAACAGGCTCTCCATTAATAAACTGGGTTAACACAAAATAAATAAGTAACAGATTTGTTGGCAATAATCACAATGACATATACGGAGCATAAGCTTAAATTGCATACTGGGATCACATGGCTTGTGGTAAATCCTGAACAAATTGCAAGACCATCTCTATCACAAATTCCAAGTTTCTGATTGTACTTATAGCTGAAAGCAGCATCAACACCAAAAGCTGCGAAAAAAAATCGGTTAAAATATAGTGAAATAATGAAAAATGATTAAAAAAAACATACGTGTGTGATGATTTTATACCTATAGAAGGAACTCCGTACGTCTCGAATAAAAGTTCAGCCATTTTACTACGTGAGTGTACGGGGTTGCATGCGCATTCGGTAATGAGGATGGGATGATTAATCTGTTCTGCCATCAATGACCGAAAAACAAACAGTTTGTCAGCAAATGAAACATGTTACATTTAATGACAAGCACAAAATAGGTATGAAAATGTACCGGAGCTTCATCTGCACCCAATCTATCGAATGCAAAGTCGAGAATCTACAAGGGAATGAAACGAAGGCTATAGAAGTCATTAACCATAAGACAAGGTGACAAACATTACACAATGTAAAACATTCAACCCGGGATTATGCAATGCTAAGTAAAGTACTTCAACAGCGCAGGATCATAGCAAACTGAAACAAGCTTACATATTCCATAATCTCAAACTGGAAGACCACATCATTATCAAACGCTGAGCGTGGCCCAGAACGAGTGCAGTCAAAGTACTTCAACAGCGCAGGATCATGGTCACCAACAATCGTTACTGTTTCACCTGCACAAGAAACAGAACAGATGTTATCCACAGAGAAAATTTTCCCAAATTGTCATCAACGCTGCTAAACTGATGCAACCCTTTGAGCAGGTTAAGACTCCAAAAAACAAAGATAAGAAAAAAAGACTAAAAATACTTGTGATCCAATTTTTCTTCTTACTTCATTAAACTCAAAATCAGTCTTAAACATGGGCGGATCTACCTTGAAGAGACCGGGTTCCCAGGAACCCAGTCGGTTTCGAATTATTAGTAAAAACTTATATAGAAAATATAAAGTGAACCCATAAATAAATTATAAGTGAACCCATAACCCAAAATCTGAAGTGTTAAATTGGTTCTGCGCTCCTTTTCTAATCATGTGAACTGAAGTTCGATTCTTGTCCCGTGCATTTCTTCTTTAAGTTTTTAGAACTGTTTTTAAAATTCAAAATACGTTGCTAATAATAATCCAATGTCTGCACTTAGCATATCCATATCTAATAATAATCTAGCAGTAGCACTAGCAGTCCAATGGTAGGTGTGTTGTGTTTTAGGTGTTTGGTCTTGGGTTCCACAGGCTACATGGTGACAAAATCTCAGAAATAATCCCGCAATCAAGAATTTGGCCGTTCAAATAAAATCCATATATTCATGTAACGATGCTTATATTAATGGCACAAAGTTGTTTCTTTCTTTACAGTTTTTTTATGTTGGAAACGATAGTTTTTCAACCTTTTAACACTACGCAACGTGCGTGTTAGGTTTTACCTTTTTTTATATAAAGTTTCTATTGAGACATGCTTATTTCTTTCTACGTTTTTTTTTTATTATTTTGATAAAATTCGGTCTTTTCCTCGCTGCAGAGCGCCCTGCCAGTTATAGTTAAAGTAAAAACAACCCGCCTCTAACCTCTTCCATCGTTTATTCCTTCGCGTCGCTCCCCGTTCCAAAACAAAAAAAGGCCGACCCGAACCGTCGAACCGACCCGAAATTGTTAATGTTCGGTCCTATGACATTGGAGCGTTTAAAAAAGTGAACCCATTGAAAAAAAATCCTGGATCCGCCACTGGTCTTAAATACAAGATGCAAACAGGAACATGTAAACATGGAGATGTGATAAACATGGAAACGTGGAGTGTATAAAATGGTCTAACATTCAAACTAAATAATTTACTACCGAGATCATGAACATGTCATAGTTATTAAAGCAAGCATCCAGGAGCGCCTAGGCGCAAATAAAGCCCCGAGCCCTACAAATCGTCCTGAGTGCGCCTCACGCCTTTAATAACTATGGTTCATGTCATAGTTATTAAAGCGAGCGCCCAGACGCAAATAAAGCCCCGGGCCCAACAAATCGCCCTGAGTGCGCCTCGTGCCTTTAATAACTATGGTGCATGTGGGTAAATGGAAATGAAAACCATATGCATGCTAATTAACTAAATGGACGTGTATGTGATGCTGGGTCGGCTTGCCTGGTAACGAGGTGGGTTTAGGGTCGGTGACCCGTAATCCTGTATCATAAACCCATTCTGTAATATCCTTGACTAATATTGCTCTTATCTAATGTATTCAACCTACAATGTCATGCCCTATTCTTGGTTTAAAAACGAGTGAGGAACTCCGAGGCAATTTCGCCCCAAAGCCAAGACACAAGGCCCGCGCGGTGTGTATATAACCAAATAAGCTTTATTTGCAACCCGAAGCTGCATTATTACCTCTCATCTGTTTCACATAACAAACCTCCTACATACCCTAACTTTGACCAATTTGACCCAAAACTACATGATCCTATAACCAAATTTACAAAAAAAAAAACTTATAATCAACAAAATATATCATCATCAAACAAACATGTCAATCTAAATACCTAATTATGAGTTAACAGTACCAGTAATTTTGTGACGAGGCCTCTGAACAATATTCCGAAAAACGATACGCGGTTCACTCTCTCCAGCCCATCTACAGCAACACACATGATCATTCAACTAATTCAAACACACATTACAAACATTTGAGCTTCAAATTAAACAAAACAAGTGCGAAATTGAGATTTACCCAATTCTGAAATAAGATGCGCCATTGTCGATTACGATTGGGCAGCTTGGAGGTATGAGATTGTAATCAGTTTGCCTCTCGGTTCGAGATATGAACGGCATTTCGTCTGATTGAATCGAGACTTTGATGGATAATAAAGTGTGCCCTAATTTCTTCAGCTGGAAGTTTCAAGCGGACACCAGTTCATCTTTCACCGGGTGCTAGCAGTGGACCGGCCGGTTTGTTTTAGACCGGGTTGATTTGATGAGTGAGCCTATTAGGCCCAATAGATGGACCAAATTGAGTACAATTTTTTTTTCATACGAGTTTGGGTATGAGTATGGGTATGATCGAGTATTATTAATAAAACAAGGTTTGGGTACGTGTATTCTACAAGAAAATGCATCATATTCATATCCTTTGGGTTCTTAACCGACTACACTATACTCAGGTTTGGTGCGGTCTTTGCCATTTACCGCCACCGAAATGGAAGTTCTCGGTTATGGAAAACCGTCAGCCGAAACCAAGCATCGGTTATGGTTAGTTTGGTTAAGCCACCAATTATGGTTCAGTTATAGTTACAATCAGTTAACTATTCCATATTGTTTTTGCAAGTTAATCGTTCCATCGGTTTGCATTGTTTTGTAGGTTTTGGAGTTCAATTTCCAAGTTTTGTAGTGTTTTAGAACTCCATTAGTAGTGTTTGCATTGGTTAACAAGTAACAACTCCAACTAATTAGGGATTGATCAACAATCGTTTGTCCGAAGTCTCTGATACAGCTCGAAAAATAGTCTAGCTCTAACACCACTAGTCAAGATCGGTTCTTGAACAAGAACACGAACAATGACCTCAAGTGAAAGGCAAAATCAATCAAGAGAACTGTGATCAGCCTTAACACAAATGGAAATCAAACATACAATGTACATAATCTGGTTTTTCTATAAATGTGAATCATGTCTAATTACATAGCACCAAGAGTTTTCGTATCACACTTACTACAAAATGACATCAAGTGTTCTATTTATAAGCTCGCTAATATGAAATATCATAACATACTAAGTCCTAGTATATTTCCTATACCTTTATACGAATTATATTTCTACATACGAAAAATCATATTTCATATAGCATTCTTCATACATATCTTGTGATCGACGTTAGATTGTTTATTGAATCAAGAAATACGATTTTGAGGTGTGTTGTATCAAGAAAACATAAGGGTTAGCTCAGCTTCGAGTAGAAAATTCAAAAAGGCATGGTTTTCTTATAAGAGTCTTGCACGAAAGATTTTGCATGGGCTCTTTACATATGATGATTTCAAAGTATACAAATGTATAAAGTTAGTATCTTGATATATTTCAGTCTTGCATTGTCACAACTGCCATTACAACTTGATTTAGGGTTTATGTGAAAAAGACAATAAGCATTCGCATTCGCATTCTTTTTTTTTTTTGGGAAAAGTCATAGTATTCGCGTAGATAGTATTCAGTATCGCATAGTTAGTATTAGTTATAGTATAGTATTCACACAAATAGTATTTGTTTGTAGTGTAGTATTTGTAAGAATAGTTTTCTCCTTTGTTCAATTTTCTTAATTTAGCTAGTTTCTAACTGAAAATCAAACTGTTTGACTTTTTGTTTGACTTTCAGTTCTAGCCATTATGGTCAAGTCAAAGTTCAATCCGAACTTTCCTATGTGATCGTAATAATATAAATATGATTCCCCTACGATCATACCTTCCGACAATCACGTTTAATAGGTGGAATGATGAGTCGAGCATATATGTATATATATGTATGTATGTATGTATGTATGTATGTATGTATGTATGTATGTATGTATGTATGTATGTATGTATGTATGTATGTATGTATGTATGTATGTATGTATGTATGTATGTATGTATGTATGTATGTATGTATGTATGTATGTATGTATGTATGTATGTATGTATGTATGTATGTATGTATGTATGTATGTATGTATGTATGTATGTATGTATGTATGTATGTATGTATAGGTACGGGATCAGGAGAAAACGCCCAAAAGTGTGAGAACGGTGAGAACGCATCCTGGCCCAACACGTGGCGCGAGATATGATCAGGGCGTGAGGTTTTTTTGTCTTTTCAATCTTCTTTTATTTTCCCAATTTATGCTGGTTCATTTTGGCGTCTAAGATTATTTTGGCGTTAATTGTGTTCATTAACTAACTGGCGTTGAATTAATTGTTTTTGTGTCACATAGATAATTTTTTTGGCGTTATAGCGTTTCTCTGGTCAAGTTTTTTGATGTTTTGTGGCGTTATATAATAATTCACTACGAGTCATTAATATTTTCTTAAGATTAAAATAAGACCAAATGTTTTTTATGGCGTTTAGTCAATTTTTTTGCGTTTAATACATTGACAAGGTGCTTTGCCAGCACCCGTTCTCACAGTTTTCATACTACTAGCATTTTGGTGTTTGTAGATTTTGGCGTTTTATATAATAATGTATTTTATTTGTAGAGAATTAGATAACAAACAACAGATAATTTGATAACAAAACAATATATAATGAAAAAGAAAAAAATTAAAAATGGTAATCTAAATTCTCATCCAAATCTTCACTGTCATCATCATCATCATCTTCTTGAATTTGTTTTGGCGTTTTGAACCTTTGAATACCTTAGCTAGATGCCAACTTTCCTACATAAACCCCGTCTTTTTAGACGAAGCTTGTTAGTGGCAGCCTGTTTTTTGGTGTGACATTCTTGTTTGGTGGCATGTCATTAAAGATCAACTCTTGCTTGATACTATTTAAAATAATGGAGTCCAAAATAACAATTTACACTTGTGTTGATCCCTTCATGCCATGCATATATTCATCAAGAACAAAGCTCACATGATGACATATCACTGTCATCTGTCTCTTTTTCTTGAATATTTGTCCATCTCATTCAGCAAAAGATTATAGACGTACCCACCTCAGAGAAGAATCCATTCATCGAAAGCTTTGCCATATGTGGTTTTTTTAACTATTTTTTTGGCGTTTAAAGTGAGTGGTTTCTAGGGAACATGGCGTTTGTTTTTCTGGGTGTGATCAATTCATTGTGTAGAGACCCCTCTCTTATAGGAGTTTTTTGGTGCGTAGTTTTGGTGTGGTTTTTTGTTATAATAAATGACAGTAATAAAGTAACCGTTTTTTCAGTTACTGTGTGTATTTACTGTTTTGTTCAGCTTTATCAGTTTCTAGGGTGATAGACTTCCCATCTTCCAAGTTTGCCGTTTTTTTTAATGGTGTTATGCAGACCAAGATGACAAAATACAATAACGGAGAAAATATTAAGCAGGAAAAATATTTTTTGTTATTTTTGGCGTTTTGTAAGCAATAACTTTTTGTAGTATTTTTTTGGCGTTTTGCAAATAAATAGAGAA
Source organism: Helianthus annuus (assembly GCF_002127325.2). Lineage (NCBI taxonomy): Eukaryota > Viridiplantae > Streptophyta > Magnoliopsida > Asterales > Asteraceae > Helianthus > Helianthus annuus. The sequence continues at coordinate 98,017,448 of NC_035441.2, forward strand.
ATATATCATTTAATTATATTAAGAAAAAAAAAAGAAGATTACACAGAAGAAAACTAACAAAAAAAATTAAAACTCTTCGACAGAAGGTGCTTTATCCGAGAAGTATCCATCACTTGCGTCATCTTCTTCCTCGGAGTCTTCATCTAGACCTTCATCCATGTCATCTCCTTCACTTTCATCGACTTCTTGTTCCTGAAGATTCTGAAGCCTCCATTTGAACATGTCTTGCATTAACGCCATTTTTGAGTCCATGTCTGTGTTCAAACAAGTGGCATTATGCAATTCTTCCATGAACACAAGCTCCTGCTTTTGTCATGATGTTTTCAAGCAGGTAGTCTTACTGCTCTCCGCTGTCGTATATAACGGTGACTACTCACCATGTCTGTTTCATCATCAAAACACCATGATGTCATGACAGGGTCCGGCTTTCCATCTGCTTTGATTGGTCCAATTTTCCTTGTTAATGCTTTCATAAGCATATGTGTTTCATGACATTCGTTATCCAGAGCGATGCCAAGAGATAGGATACCCCCCTGTACCTCTTCTTCCATCTTCAAAATTGCCTTGATCGTCCTAACATACACCCTCCTTCTGTAGTCAAAATGCAGGACGAATCGCCTGATTGCCAGAGTGTATCTCCACCAAACGATAGTTGCCATTTTTGGCGTTTTGGTTAAATTGGCGTTTTTTGGTAAAAGATGTTTTTGCAGAAATGATAGATTGAAGTGATTATGGAAGCGATGTTTTACGTCGTTTATATAATGATGTTTTTGGCGCGTAATTTAGGAGGGAATTTCTTCTAATAAATGTTAATAACTGAATTTCAGTTAATGTGTTGTTTCCTCTTCCTGTAATCCCCAACGCGTTTTATCACTAATTTTTGGCATTTTGTATTTAATGGCGTTTTATTTTTTTGAATGGCGTGTTATCATTTTTGTTGGCGTTTTGAATTTGAGCGGTAAAAGACCTTTTTACCCTTAATGAAGCGCGTCCCACATAATAAAATTGATGTTGTTTATGAAAACGCCAACGCGCAATCTAGTCCATGGATTGTTTTGATCTGACGATCCATAAGCGTTCTCACCGTTCTCACACTTTCCCCCGTTTTCTCTAAATCCTACCCCTATATATATGTATATATATATATATATAAGGTCAAAACTAATAAATGTGCATTTTACGCTAATTGAACTTTAAGTTATCAATACCAAAAGTTTTGACATCATATCAGTAGTATGGGTTAATATAACATATTTTGACATTCTCAACTCATCATACTCAGTTTAGACCTCGATTCTATATTGAAAGTCAAGCAGTTTGACTATTGCATTGACTTTCGATTCTGACCCGTTTGGTCTACTTTGAAACCCAATCAAGGCATGTTTTGTGACCATAATATTATAGAGTATAACCCTCTGAGGTTATACATTATGGTCATAGAACCTTTCGACCATCTGATGTCGTGTTTACACAAATGACTAGTTTGTTATATATAATTATATAAACTAATCGAAATAGGTTTAAACCTTTCAAAATCATTCTAAATTAGAATTTTTGGTTAAATAATACATATTTAACGAGGCTTCGTACTCGGAAGGGTATATAACCACATTCTAACCGGTCAATGCTTAATGTAGTGAAATCGAACAATATTCTAAGTAGCGAGTCAAGTAATATAACTCACAAAAAGACTCGTGAACATTCTAACGGATATTTATATCTGCTTCAGTCTGGACTATAGAGCATTCAAGATAATCGTGCCTAGGATAAACAACCTGAAATATGGCTTTGCTTCAAAGAACTTAGTTGAACAGAATATTTGCTAAGCAATGGTAAATACTCTTAGCCTAGTTTTATATGAAAACTTGGGATACGGCCTTAGCCGCTTAGAACATTTATTATATAAATGGGCAAATGCTCTCATAAATATAAGAATCCGGTTTAATCTGTATTGCTTGAATAACATCAAAACTAGGGGTAATGGTACCGTGTCCGGGCGTCCCGACTCATCAAATAGGAATGACCATATAAATATGCGCATGGTAGTAGGCATACTCCCAGAAGACGTTGTATTAAAGGTGGTGTGTACCATCATCACATACCTACATAGATTTCTGCTACCCAGCTGTATTGACAATTGACAAAAAATCTATCCCAAAATGAATACTAAATGATTAACCCACAGGTTATCATAATACGTATAAAATGATTTTTAAACGAGTCAGTTAATTGTATTTACCAGCGAAAGCTAGCGTATTTTCAAAAGATTCAACCAGGGTTGAATGGCTTGGTCAAAAAGGAAAGCTTAGGAATTTGCAACTCCTCTGCTTAAAGACCTGTGATGTCCTTAAGCTCGCTTTTATTTCGGATCCTACTTGTGGGATATTGTATCAAACACTTATAAGTTTTATTTGATAAATTTGAACATTTATATTATTACTTTTAATCTTATCTTTCGTTGTATGATAAATTTGAACATTTATATTATTACTTTTAATCTTATCTTTCGTTGTATAATTGTGTAATTGTTATCAATCGTCACACATAAACCCACCAACCAGGCCCACCGGAAATCGGCGTGTGATAGGTTGGTATCAGAGCTTTAGTTTGAGCGAATTAGACACTAGCCTTTTGTGTCTAAACTCAAATATCACAAATGCAGATTCCTTAAATTCTGAGTCTAGGATTGAACCTAAGACCACTCCTATCTATATATAGTTATTGATTTTGCATTTTCAGAAAATGCTGCCAAGACTACGTGGAAGAGGAAAAGGTCACATGTGCGGAGGACCATCACGACCTCAACAATCCCACTCACACCATTCTAATGATTCATTCCATGCTTCTAACTAGCTAAACTCACCTCATCAGAGTCAGATATGACACCCCAGGAAAATCAGGAAAACAACACAACTTAACTAGCTTCCTCAGTAACCACACGCTAAATTTCGGGACGAAAATTCTCTTAACAGGGGGAGAATGTGACAACCCTCAAATTTACATGTAACCGTACAATCTATTAATGTTAATTAAAGTACTTGATGACTGTGCTGAATCATTTAACTGCTCTCTGATTACTATGTTATGCTTACATGTATTTGTTAACATACTAATAGTATACAGAAAAGTTACTAAATAGTCCGGTACGCCTTCCTGAGTGTTAAAAATTAAAAACGTTGCAAAAATATATATGTAGGATACTTTACGGAGTAATTAAGCACTTTAACGGAACAGTGTCAAACCGAACAACCGGACTTTACCCAAAACATGAAAATATTGCCAAGGACTTTGTTTACACTTTTCTAAGCTAGTTAGGGTCCCCGAACACCCTAACACCCTTTATATTAAATAACACATAAATATCCTAACTAATTGTCATTAGATTTCAACTAGATCTTAACCACACCATTACACCCCAACCCTTACCCCCCCTCTTCTACGGTTTGGTGGAATGGGGACACGCCCACTTTTTCTTGATTTTTTTATTAGCTCATGCTTAGTATCTAAAGGACACATTATATGTTGGGTAATAGTGAAATTTGGATTATAAGTTAACTCAAGAGTTAACCTTTCTCTCTCATTCACAAATCACCAACAACAAACTACTCCCCCCTCTCCTTCCTTTGTTCGGCTGCCATCATACCACCACCATATCATCACCTTCAAGCCCATTTCAAGCATTCTAATTACTTCCAAAGGTGTAAGAGATCATACAAGAGAGCTCGGTGCTTTCGGAATCTCAAGGACCTCACTACGTTGCTTTTATCCACCTCATTTATACTTTGATTCTTCCCTAGCCTCGAGCTAGTAGTAAGTGCCTCTAAACATCATTTTGATCTTGTTTATGGTGGTTAATAAGTGATTTAATGGCTGAAAATTAGAAACACTAAAGAACATAAAATAAAGTCTTGGACAAAAGATGAATAAGTTGGATAAAGAGAAGTTATGTGTGTAAATCATGTAGATCTTGTGTTGTTATGATTCTTGGTTGATTATCTGATGTTCTGCTGGTTAATATTGATGTTTGATGTTGTTATAATCACTAAAACATGCTAACAGAATCAATCGAACACGAACTAGGAAGTTAAAGACTGAAAACAGAATCTGTCCAAGCTTTACAGCCAACTTCAGTTGGCTGTAAACAGGTCATAAACTCAACAAAAAACTGATATTTTGAGTCTAAAATGTGTTATTATGAAATACGGTTCTAATGGCACTGGAATCATAATTTTTGGACTCTGTTTACTATTTTTAAAGTGTCATTTCGTAACAGCAGCTAGAGCTGCATTTTTCTGTTGAAAATATGCGTTTTGTTTTCTGTCATAACGTGAGTTCTGTGTAGAGTTAGATTATTAAAACTGTACTGTAGATGACAACTGAAGTATTTGTAATTACCCCACTGGAATTTCGTAAATCGGACTTACAATGAATTTTTAGTAAATTATTCCGTGGACTGCAGTCAGAAAATAATAAATCTGATTGCAATCCGGAAAATGAATTTTAACAAAATATTGGTGACGAATTGGATCCCGAGATTTTTACACAATAATATTTGGATCGTTTAAGGCTTCCTGTAAAAATTTGGGAATTTTTGGAACAAGATAACTATTTTATTAAAATCCCCGAAAACAGCCCGCTTTTGAATATTTAAGCTGAAGCGACATAAGTTGTAATTTGCGCGTCTAAATGTCGAGTATGCTATCTGTGAATGATCTAACATGTTATGAGTCAATAAAAGTGTTGTGTGCAATATCGTATGTTTGTTTATGAGTGAGAATATATGGGGAGCTTATATGGGCATAAACCGTTAAAGTGATGCATGTTATGTGTTAGATGCGTGTAGGAATTCTGTGCTCTACTTGAAAACCACTAAATGACTAACTGGTAATCATTATTAGGATGTGATTGACCGACCTTGACTGTTAGCTATAATTGAGAATCTAACCGAACAAACCGAGGTGAGTTCACACACTTTCTAAGGCATGGGATTCCCGGTGGTTTGGGAATGGGTTAAAGAATTTAAAAACGGAATCTACATATCTTACTTAAGTAGGATGTGTACGGCCATCCTCCTCGGGTAGGATGCCAGTATTAATCCTGTGTATTCTCTTTAGGAGAACTACGTATGTTCGTCCTCCTTGGGTAGGACAACAACCTTAAAACTTACTAGACAAAACTCTATCATAAGTCCCTCATTTTATATCGACTTAATCGCCGAGGCCAATGGCGAGCGGGTCATTAGTTAATAGCGCTATTAGGTTTAACAAACCTCACACCGTGCCAGTTGGATGGGCGTGTACTAATGGACTATGGCAAACCATCAGTGATGATAGACACTGATGTAGGGCACAACTGACTTGCGTAGTAGTCGATATCATACGGTCTAGTAGTTCACATGGGGAAGCCCCCACTAATCATGAACAGGGTATGGTAATAAAGAATGAGCTGGTTAAACTTTCTTTCAACTACGAGGTAACCCCCACGGCAATTACGCCAACGAAAGACAAACCACGTTTTCGGAAAACAACTTAAAACTAAACAACCAAACGTGAACTCACTCAACTTTGTTGTTGACTCGTTGTTACATGCCTTACAGGTCGCTAACTGCTTGGAGCTTGCACGAGGAAGGAGTCGTTGTGGTGTACGGACGGTTATGTCCCGTGTTTAATATTTAAATCATTATGAACTCATTAAACCTATGTGTTGAACTTTAAACTTATGAACTGCGAACTTATGTTTTGAACTTTACGTTTATGCTTCCGCTGTCTAAATTACAACTTGGTTAACTAGCTTTTGATCACCAATCATATTGTGGCTGGCTTTATTTACTTAAATACGTTGTTCAGTATGATTGGTGGCTTGATCCTGGTCACGTCACGCCTCCAAGCGGTGGTACTCCGCATGGTGGAATTTGGGGGTGTGACATCAGATACCTGGATATGATGACTCTGACCTAGAAATGCCTAACTCTGGAACCGAACGACACTCTATTGAATAGTCTAGTGATAATACTTCCTACCATGGTTCTCCCTATCACGGTCCAGATGAATGGAACCTATATTTCAACCAATTTACTTTCTACAACACCCCTATACACCAATCATTCACACATCCCCACACACCTTCCCAAGAACCACCTCAAACTCCACCACCTCCACCTGATGACGCCCCAGTATTACCCCACCAACTGGTGGAGCAATAACAAAGGAAGAACCGTACAAAACCAAGGATGTCAGTACGACCTGGAGTTCCTTCAAGCTCACTTCTTCCCCTTCCTCCTAGCCACTATGAACCAATGCAAGAGGATCCCCAAATGGGAGGACCCTCCAACCCAACTCCAACTCTAACTGCAGATACTGCACCACCCTGTTGTGATAACCCCATACCTGCTTACACAAACCCATCAGGGCACGATAACCCCATACCTCAGCAGCTATGGATTTTGCCAACACTGCTCCATCATACGACCCCTATTTACAGGCAGTCATACAAAACTCCTACTATCCACCACCATTTCCACCTACCTACCCTGGTTATCCTAACTATGCGTATCCAACCCTACACCTGGGTATCCAAACCCCAACCTTAGATATTCAGACCCTAGCTACTCCTATCCGGTTGTTCCGCAACCACAACCGCCAACTCCCGATATAATTACTCAGGCGATGGAAAGGACGAAAGAAATACAAAGACACGTGGAACGGAGTGAAAGAAGAACCAGCAAGATAGTTCGTAGACTTACAAGGTTGGTGAAAGGAAAAAGAGATGATTGAAGATTCTTTATATCTATTATTGTAATTTTATTTACATTCCAAAAGTCCAATAATGGACAATGTTTGTATCTTTAATTTCCAAAAGTCCTTATAGGACATTATATTGTAATCCAATGATTTAATGAAGTTAATTTCAAATTCCCTTTCTATTATTTGAATTGACCTGCTATAAACCAAAAATCTCCTTGATGATCTGTAACTCAAAATACAAATCGCAAGTCAACATAATGACAATAACGATAGTGATGGCAATGCGGTTTACACTGGCCGAGAAGGTGGAGGAGATAACCTCCGAACCTTGATAGCCGAAGAAGTCGGCAAAGCCATGGTCGAGTTTATGGCCAATTATAAAGGGCCAACATCAGCAAGTCCAGAATCTATTTCTATTCCCCAATCATTAACTCATAGATTCACACACAGAGTTCTCATTTCTCCTCATCTAAAAAGGAGAATAGTGAACCTAAACGTGTCGCTCGAAAGCAGCGCCTATATCCAAAAGATGGATGCTCCTAAAAATACTTCGTCTCATGCAAACCCCATGATTTCACCGGAGAAAAAGGAGCAATTGACGCCCTCAAGTGGCTAGACGAAATGGAAACGGTCATAGACATTAGCTGCGCTGAAAAGGACATTGTCAGGTACGTGTCCCAGTCTTTCAAAGAAGATGCATTGACATGGTGGAAGGCCATGATTCAAGCATCGGGAAAAGTCCATCTGTATAATATGGGATGGGAAAAGTTCGTGGAACTCATCCGCGAGACTTACTGCCCACCTCATGAGGTGGAGAAGATAGAGTCAGAATTCCTGAAGCTGACTATGAAGAACTTAGACTGAAGGAGATATTTGTCTAAGTACAACTCTCTGTCCCGATTGGTGCAATACCTTATTACCCCCGAGTCTAAGCGTATCGCGAGATACATTGGTGGCTTAGCACCAGAAATCAAGGGTATGGTGAAATCCTCGCACCCAGACAATTTTAGATCCGCTGTAGATCTATTGTTTTCCCTAACAGAGGATGAGATTTTGTTGAGGGCCACAAGGACTGAAATGAGCAACAAAATAAAGCAAGAAAACAAGTTTCCCTAGGATTCCAAGAGAGGTAGATTTGATTCAAAGAAGAATCAGTCAGGGACCAATGGTCCTAAACCGGAATGCAAAAAATTGCGGGAAAAGGCACTTTGGAAAGTGTAGGCTTGAATCACAAAGAAGTTGTGGTATATGCAAAAGGACAGGTCATAAGACACACGAGTGTCAAGACCTCAAGAATGTAGTTTGTTATGAATGCAGTGAAAAAAGCCACATTAGGACTAATTGTCCTAAGAATACCGGTGATGATAAAGCCAAGGCTAATGATGCGAAGAAAGGCAATGCTAGAGCCTTTCAGTTAACCGTAAGAGAGGCACTCAATGATGCCAAAGTCATAACGGGTACGTTTCTCGTTAATGATATTTTTGCAAGAGTCTTATTCGATTAAGGAGCTGATAAAAGTTTTGTAGCTCATAAATTCTGTAAATTATCAAATCTACTCTTAAAAGAACTAAGATTAACATATGAGGTTAAAATGGCCGATAGAAACATAGAAATAACTTCCAAAATCCTAGAGGGTTGTCTTATTACCATCTATAACCAATCTATTCCCATAAATCTCTTACCTATGACTCTTGCGGGATTCGATATAGTTTTAGGCATGGAGTGGTTATCCCATAATCAGGCCCGAATTGCATGCGATAAGAAACTGATCGAAATTAGATCCCCTTCCGGTGATTCACTCACCATTCATGGAAATCATTATTATGGATTACCTGATAAGGTATCCCTACTTAAGGCGTCCAAATGTCTGAGAAGAGATTGTGTCATCTACATGGCACAAGTAACCCTTGACAACCCCTAAGCCAAAGATTAATGATATTCCTATCATCTCTGAATTTCCAGAAGTATTTCCTGAAGACTTGCCTAGTCTGCCTCCAAACAGGCAAGTGGAGTTTAGGATAGATATACTCCCTGGCTCGGCTCCAATAGCCAAAGCCCCGTATCGTTTAGCACCAACGGAGATGAAGAAACTGAAGACTCAACTTGAAGAACTTTTGGAGAAAGGTTTTATTCAACGTAGCACTTCACTGAGCCCAAACATTCTCATGTGTGCTTGTTTCTTTAACGTTTCAATTCGTTTTTACTTTAGGAACCCTGCAAAGCACACAAGACACGATAATATACAAAACCAATGGTAAAACGACACAAAACGACTCAAATTATTATACAAACTATGCATGGATACAAATGTAATTTACATTACATCATGGGGCTTGTTAACCCGATAGATCTATCCTATTGTTCTGCGATCAGTGAAGACTAATGGTTACAAAACCGGATTTACACTGGACCTAAACTGGATTAACACCACAAGGGTTATCCGAACTCAACATGGTACCACAAAGGCTTCTCGGGGTCGCTGAACTGGATTAAATTTATGCGCACATAATAGATCTAATGATTCCATTCACTAACTATCATACCAAATGAGCAAACATGTATCTCCCCCTAGTATTTAAAAGCAAAAAAGTTTAAAAGAGGGGTCGTGAAACTCATAACGTGCGTTCCATGCAATGCAATGCTATAAAATTCAGTGTCCAATATATGTCCTTCCGACCTACAAGTGACCTAATCTAATAAGACGCTAAGGTCTAATTATGTGTTTCCTTTACACGTCTTTCACCAATCTTGTTAAGACTTTATATATTTTACGTTTCGAAAACGCTTGCATGTTATGATACGTTGATGAGTGATTATCCGAACAACCATACATGTCTATTACCACACATGTACATATGACTATGTATACTTGACATGTTCCCAGGATCTAGTCCCTTGTATAAAATCCGTGTCGGCTCACGATTGATCCGATTAATAAAAATATATTTTTATGTAAAAATCTGTTATTTTTATCTTGTGAAGCATCGTTCCACGAAATCGGTAAGTCGATTATGACAATAATATATACTTATCTTTTAATCTTCATAATTATATTTTTCTATGTTCGATGGATTGCTGATAATAATATCTTTAATATTATTCATGTTAATTTTCCGAAAACCCGTTGGTTGTCACAAACGTTTGGTTTATCTTTTGTGTATACATATATATACACACGCTTTTTCAATCAATGAGCACATATCACGTTATATATATATATATATACATATATGCTAAATACTTGTCCGTAAGCGTGTTAAAATATTTAATCACCCATATATATTCCTTAACATCTTATACTTAGCAAATAATCGATTTTCCGGAAAATAAATTTTTACGAAGACTTGGAAATATATATACTTTTACAACAGCTCGAATATATATATATATATATCTTTACACCAACATCGAAAATATAGATTTTTATAATCGAGTTGAATATATATTTATATTTTTACAATAACTCGGTATTATATATTTTTCACTTGAAATTTATAGATTTGAAAATACTTAGAAAAATTTTCCGGAACATCGTCGTTTTATTGAAAACCAGGATTTTATCGAAATAACCTATTTTATACTAAAATACTCCCATGTTTTAAAAACCTGTTTTCTACACAAAACCGTGTCTCGATTATTTTTCACCATTTCCTTGTTTTAACCAATAATTTATTACCTAAAACCCTTAATGATCTTATCATCAAGTTATAACTTTCCAAACTCAGATTATATTGTGTTAAAATATCTGTTAGAAATTATATTCACCATCTTTTCATGTTGATCTATATATTTCCACAAAATACATATATAACACATAATATGTGACAACTGGCACAAAACCGGTAAATTCCGTACAATTTAATTATTATTTAATATCTGCAATTATGTGCTTAAATGTCAACATTGCCTGATTACATACTATACATGTGAATTCATGCGCGTTTCTACTTCAAATATTGCTTTATGCATTACTGTTAGTGTTGCGTCAGAAAGACTAGTAAACTCACCGGTAAGACACGCTGTCTCAGCAACTTTGCAGAAAGCAGTCAGATAATGGAATTAGGACCTAGGAGTAGGTCCAACGTCTAAAATACATTAGAACCCAAGCATGGATACAAGGGTTAACTCACAAACTTCCCGGAAGCTAAACTATGCACTAAAAAGCACTTGAAACACACTTTAAATGTTGAATTTTACATATTTCTGCAATAATTCAGCTCTAATAAGCATTTTAACACTGAAATATCATGCAGAATTTATGTTTTATTGTCCAAATTAACTTACAAAGTGTCGGGAATTGAAAGTGTCACAAAAGGGTACATAAAAGACACTAAACGGCACAATTTAGCACTTTAACGAACCAGTATACAACCGAACAACCGAACACTACCCGAAACATCAAAATTATCCTAGAAGCATTGTTTTATTATTGCTGAGCTAGTTATGATCCCCGAACACCCTAACACACTATATAACACATCATATGCATAACACCTAATCATCACACTTGAAATCTAACTAGATTACATAACTTACCATTAAACACCAACTAGACCCCCCCCCCTCATGTTTACGGTCACAAGGGTGACCCCATGTAGGATCGTTTGCTGACCCGAACGAGTCGTTCAGAGGTTGACTCTTGCGTTTCAGATGCGGAATAATAAGAAATGCAAGTAGATATAGCTTGTTCTTTCTCCTAACTGCTTGTTTTATTGATTTGAAACGTTTTACAGCTCAATCTTCACACCGGCAGAGCTTCGGCATGGAATTCGACAACCACTACTAAGGACCGCTCAAACGACTCCTATATATAGGCAGTTGGGTCCGCTTATGTGTCACATGACCATAAGAGCGGACCACCTTAGTCCACATAAGCGGACCACAATTAACAAATGGGCGAACCATAACCCTAATGTCCCTATGAGCGGACCTAGCATATCAAACCTATACAAACTCCTGTTTTCTCGTATTACGTGCCCTATGCTATACATTACAACATAAGACCTGATCCTAGACACCTAGACGCAATCAACAGATGTAGTGCACTAACAGACTCCCCCTCAGATGTTGATGGAGTCGCCAATACACCTTGACAGCGAAACTGTGTTTTCATATCTTCAGTCTAGATCAATCTCTGGGCTTTATCTTCTTTCAATCTTCAGACTCCCCCTCTCGATTTACTGGCATTCTTTTGTTCTTCAGTAACATCTTCAGGAACATTGTCTGGCTTTAAAACACTCTAATTCTCTTGATCAAATCTCTTGATTCCTTAAGTTCATCAGCATCAACGGTTGAAGTAAACTTCAGGATCAGAAACTGACTTTACTCATGCTTTCAGGATTGATTTTCAGGATCGAAACTTGACTCTCTTCCATCAAAGATCTTCAGGAATCGAAACCTAGCTACCTGCACAATCTCAACCCCGAAATAAATTTTCTTTCACAAACATTTCAAACAATTGTGCACCAACACATGACTACTCTCATATGACTATGATGAACCACTCGAAGAAGGTAGATTAACAAAAACAGTTAGATTTACACAAACACTCCCCCTCAAATGCTGCTCATCATGTTTAACACTCGGAATTTTGAAAATCAGTTCTCCAACATCAGCTGTCGAAAATCTTTTTGACTTTTTCAAAATTTATGCTAAAGCACATATAAAATCTTTTTGGATTTTCAGAGAAAATGTACCTGACACTACTTGTAAACAAAAACATACAGAAATGAAATATTTACAAACAATATTTTTTTGTGAGTTCGTGTAAGAGGATCATATCAGTTTATGAGACCTATCACCAACACCGTTAAGCTTGATTTCATTTTAAGCTTTAAACAATTTACCTAGATTGTCAGTATGTTTGTCCTCTTAAATTCTCACACAGATTTCAATTGATTCGAGATACGATATTAATGTTTTAGAAACTTAAACTTGATTGTGTATCACTCCACTTGAATATACTCCCGTATCCAGATCCCAAATATTCAGTCTTACAGGTGAGTATACCACAGATGATATCTGTAAAGGGGTTAGGTGCGAAACAGTGAGAGCTCAGGTCAGAACTTCCGTTCAGCAGAGAGATGACGGCTCGACTTTTGGTGGGTCCCCTTTAGAGGATCTTTTGAATTTCAACAGCAGCGACTATCAATTTTATTGTTTCATCAGCATGCTGAGGGCTGCGCTTTTTCAAGCATATGCAGAAAGTATTATCCGGGGACTAGGTCAGAACTTCCATTCAGCAGAAGTCCCGGGATAATACCCCAGATATCACTGAGCATAAAGACCTAGTATCTCAGAATATGGGACCTTTCAAACAAGATTTCGGGGGTTACCCATATATTCAAGAATAGTTACCCACGAATCAAGCAAGTTTGAATTTAGGTTTATATCTCGTTTCAATTTACAATGTGCGAAAATCTACTGACACATCCGCAGTAAGATTGTTTATCACATTTTAACTTTACATTTCTTTAGCGTGCCGTGATAGTCCACTGATGTACTATCATTTCCTCTTTTTCGCAACAAAACTCTTTTTTTTATCATGTTTTTGGCTTTTTCAAATTTTCAAATGTTTTTGGATTTTCTAAAAATTCTACTCCCCCTAAAATGCAAACACATTTCAAAGGAAATCTGAAAACAACTAGACTCTAACCCAATAGAAACATGAAAAGTAAAACAAACTGTACAAAAACTTGACAACTGACATCGAATCTCATCAAATCGCCATTCACTAGGCATAAACAATCTGAACTCCCTCTATCACAAACCATTTTCTCATTTAGATTTCAAAACACTTAAGTTTGTTTTAATCGAAATGACTTTTCCGGAAAATGAATTTGTGTTGATAAAAACCATTTGTAGATTTATCATTTTTAAAACAGGGATGTGGTTCATCATCTTGTGCTTCTCTTGCCATGAATAGTAAATCAAGTACAATTTAATGTCCCTGATTTACCATTTGCATTTCAGAACCTTCTGTACCACTTGTAAAAATACAAACATCTCAAAATATAATCACAAATACCACTTGTAAGATCAAGATTACCACTTGAAGATACCCAAAAACTACCATTTGTAGGTTATGCTGTAGGAATAACACTTCTACAGAAACCTTTTTACCATTTTGTCGAATTATTCAGAAAGATGCCGATTCCTGCTTCTCAATTAACAACCTGGAAGCTTCGGCGTAGTCCTTTCACCTGTAAAAATTCAAACACTATCAAAATCTTTTAAACAAACTTTTCAAACACTAGAATGATGCCGATTCCTGATCCACGATATAAACTTGGGATCTCCGACATAGTCCTTTGACTATCATGGAAAACAGACTTCCATCCAAGTCTTCTCAGACTTGATGGCCTTCAGCTCTTGAGCCGTAGGATTGTATGTTGCCTTTTTAGTTGCGTAAAAATCTTTTACCCCCTTAGCTCTCCCACTCAACATTTTTCCAAATATCTTCTTAACATTCCCGTTGAATGTTTTCTCGACATCAAATTCATCTTTTTCTTTATAAAACTGATTAGAAATCTCAGTTTTTCCCACTTTCTTCTTTACTTCCTCAAACTTCAATGATGGAAACTCCTCATCATTCACTGAAATCTTCTTCTCAACCTGTGGCTCTTCTGGCTTTGTGGAACCAGATTCATCGCCGACATTCACTTCACCTTTCTTCGCAACCCATGCCTGTTTGTCTTTTCCTTTCTTCTCATACTTGTTCTTCTTTGAACACTCACCAACCTCAAATTTTGAGTTCTCAAAAATTTTAGGCCTATTGGTTGGTGATTCAACATCAACAACTTTCTCTTTCATTTTCTGAGAAACTCCCTGTTTTGTGTTAGCGTTCTTTGTACAATTCCATGCAATGTGACCGACTTCATTGCATCTGTAACAGGTTCGAGTCTCTCTTTGATAACAAATATCAGCTCTATTCTTCTTTCTCTCAGCAAGAAACTCTTTATTTGACTGTCTCCAGAACGGTTTCTGCTGTTCCTCCTCAGCACTTCCACCTGACACAAATTCAGATTTTGTTTTAGAATTTTTCATATTATTATCATTTTCTGGTGGAACAAAACCAAGACCTTTCTTTTTGTAGCTACGATTCTGGTTAGGTTTCTTTTGAAAACCAGAACAAGAATTATTGCCCTTTTTCTTATTTAAACGTTGCTGAACTCTAGATGTATATTTTTTAGATTTTTCAAAACTTTTCAAAACTTTTAATTCTGGAATATTAACTTCTATAAGTTTGAAAGTTTTGCTTATTAGTTCCGTTTTAATACTCATTATTGGGAACTCTTTATTGTAATATAACTTGTCCGAACCATTCAAAGTATACACAACTTCGAATGTTTCATCATTCAAATCTGCCTTTGACAATAAAAATTCTTTACTATAAGATCGTTTATCCGATGAATTTTGACTGTTGACTGACGACTTTGACTTTCCAGACCCAGATTTCGACTCAGACTCCTCATCAGTATCCAACACCTGATCGACCACCTTTTTGATTAGTACAGACTCATGATCAGTATCGGACGAGGTATATGTGACATCTATGTTATCTGGTAAAACGTCAGTTGTGTCGGTTTTAAGCTTTATAATGACTGCTTTTTCCAATTGCTCCTCATTTGGTCTTCTAGGTGAATAACCATCCCAAATCGGAGGCGGACATTTGTTGTAACTAACAGTCGATTTCTTACCACAGTCTTTCTTGTCTTTTAGCTTCTCATCTTTGAAAGCTTCCATACCTGCAACAGTTGGGTAAATACGATCAATGAGATAATCAGAACTAGAATAACTTTGTAATAAGCGTCTAATTCTCTCATTCTCTATTTTCTCTGTCTCCAACTCTTGCTTCCACTTAGCACTCTCTTCGATGTAGAAGTTTATTGCTTTTTGTTTTGTCATTAAAACTGCATTCAACATCGTCAATGCTTGTTCTCTCTCTGAGTTTGTCTTTTGAAGACCAGTTACTGTTTTGTTCAAGACATCGTATGATTCTTTCACATAATTGAGATTGAACAGTAACTGCTCCTTTTTCTTCTCGTACTCAGCTATGATGTCGTCTTTGGCTGCACAATTCTTGCAACCTTCCAAGCACTTCTCACATGGCTTAACAACTTCAACAATCTTCTCAACTTCGATTGTTTTAACAACTTCTACCACTTTTTCTACTTCAGTCACCTTTTCTTCTTCTTTCACAACCTCAGTAATCTTCTCAGCAACATTCTCAGCATTTTGAATATCACCTTCAGATTCGGATTGTTGTTCTTTAGCAGCTTGTTTCTCCTTCAGTTTCTCCAATCTTTCTGCAAAATAGAAATGAAAACTTTCAGGAGAAAGATGAGTTTTTGCAATATTTATATGTTTTTCTTCCTCATCATCACTGCTGCTGTGATCAGGTGATTGATCAAACTGTACAGACTTATCAGAATCACCATCTGATACATCGGAATCAGACGGTGTTTTATCAAAAACAACTTCTTTTTCTTGAATATTTTCATTTTGTACACTTTTATCAGAACTCTGTAAATCTTCATCTGAACCCTGTAAACCTTCGTCTGAACTTTCTGAAACTTCCCCAGAATTTTCTGAAAGTTTATCAGTACTGTCTGAACTTTCATCAGATGACACAGATTTTTCATCTTCACTTTTCACAGTCTCTCCAATAGATTTCATCCAAGTAGCAAACAGATCTGGATCTCGGACGATCTTTGCAATGAAGGCTTTGAACTCTCCCTTCTCATCCACAAACATATCCCAACTGAAACCTTCTGGTAGTTTCTCATCATCTTGATCAATAATGCGTACTGCTGTAGCTTCAGAAGATATGTAATTACTCCAGCTGAAATCTACCAAACATGCTCTCTTCGGATCTTCAATCTTTCTTCCGTGAGCTGTCTGTGATTCTTGGGATTGACCAACTTGCTGATAGATAGCTTTGCGATAGTAATCATCTTTACCGAATGGATTCTGTGCTCCGCTAGCTTCTCTTCCTTTGCACTCCCGTTTGAAATGGCCTTTCTCCCTGCATCGAAAACAAGTAACTTTAGATTTATCAAAACCTAAAGTTGAAACATGAGCATCTAGAAAGTCATTTCTCCCGGTAATGGTTTTGAATTTCTCAGCTCGTCGAAGAACACTGGCAAGACACCATTTGATATCCATGAGTTCCATTTCTTCGGCATCTATTTGATCGTAATCCTCTTTGGTAAGCATAGGATTTCCGATCCGACCAGCAACAAGACCCTCATAAGATAACAGTACGGAACCAAGAAGTGCCATGTGGTCTTTCGCAGTGTCTTCAGAGAAGCTTTGACCTTCTGGAAGGTTGAGAGCTATGTTGCATTGAATCACGTATCCGTTTCCTGTTTTTGTACTCTGAGACTGAAAACTCGTGTTAGTCTCTTTCGGATTCACACTTGGAAACGATGAAAACCCGCTGCTACTCTTGTTCGAACCCTGATCAGCTTTTTCAGATGAATCACCAGCACTGAACGCAGTTTGAATCTTCGGACTTCTTTTAGACTCAGTGACTGGAACACTACCCCGGTAGTACATCTTCACATCCTGTTGACCACTCGGACTATTCATCCTTGCGATCTTCTGCTGCTCAAGATCGTGACTTTCTATTTTTTCAATGAACTGTGAAATAGTTAGCCCGTCATACACACCAGTATTTTTTAAAATCATCAAATACGTTCCCCACTCTTTCTGAGGTAACGCGTCAGCCAATTTATCCACCCATTCCTCACGACCTTTTTCAACTCCCAACATTGATAGTGATCGTACCAAGTGACAGTATCTCTCGATTAGCTTTTTAGTATCCTCTCCCGGCAAACTGCTAAACAAATCAAATTCTTTCTTTAACAATGCTTTCTTGCTCTTGATCATGTTTTCACTTCCCTCGAATTTAACCCTAAGAGCATCCCATATCGACTTAGCAGTTTTGTCGTGCTGTAACAAGATGAATATATCTTCCTTTATAGCCTGCTGCAACAAACTAATCATCATTTTCTCGGCTCTATACATTGCTCGTTCTTGATCAGTAAATTCGGATATCTCTTTAATAACTTGCAAATATGTTCGAGGCAATGTGTACTTCTTCAATATACACTCCCACGATCTAAGATGGTTTGCTTGAACCCAGTTTTCAAACCGATCCTTCCACCCATAATACTCCTCAATGCTCATCAATCTAGGGGGCTTTTGAGTCGTTCCCGTCTCATTTTCTAAATTCATTGCTTGAGCAATTGCAGCTGGAGTAGTCGATGTAGCAAAAGCATTGTAAAACTCGGAATCCATACTGACTTATAAGCGAACTAAACAAATGACAGAAAAACGAACCAACTCTGATCAAATAAGCGAACCAGAAAGGTACACACAAGCGAACCAGACAAAGTCCTTTGGAGCGGACCCTTATAAGCGAACCTTCCCAAACTTGACTAAAAAGCGGACCAGACCAGTACTTTGGAGCGGACCGAGATGATCAAATAAGCGATCCTGATATGTACTCTTGAGCGAACCAGAAATGAGTTTGGAGCGGACCAAACTTCTAATTTCGAGCGAACCAGGAAAAATCGGTACGGATGAGCGAACCAGCTGAGACCAGAAAAGCGAATCAGACTGTGATCTAAGAGCGGATCTTGATGACGTCAGTACGAGCGAACCACATAACGAACATGATTTGACCCACTTAAACTTCGAATTTTGACACGAAACTTTCCAGGGTTTGTCGTTATACTGATGCGTACAATCCTTGAAATTTTGAGACGATTCCGACCGTTAAAACTTTCCGAACAAAGAAAAGAAGGTGTAGAAGTG
The DNA here is from genome assembly GCF_002127325.2 of Helianthus annuus. Taxonomy (NCBI): domain Eukaryota; kingdom Viridiplantae; phylum Streptophyta; class Magnoliopsida; order Asterales; family Asteraceae; genus Helianthus; species Helianthus annuus. Next base: position 98,036,014 of record NC_035441.2, read on the forward strand.
AGAAAAATCGATGAAATCCGGCTATAATCTGCAGAAAACCTCCTCCCAAGCTCTGATACCACTTGTAGGATCGTTTGCTGACCCGAACGAGTCGTTCAGAGGTTGACTCTTGCGTTTCAGATGCGGAATAATAAGAAATGCAAGTAGATATAGCTTGTTCTTTCTCCTAACTGCTTGTTTTATTGATTTGAAACGTTTTACAGCTCAATCTTCACACCGGCAGAGCTTCGGCATGGAATTCGACAACCACTACTAAGGACCACTCAAACGACTCCTATATATAGGCAGTTGGGTCCGCTTATGTGTCACATGACCATAAGAGCGGACCACCTTAGTCCACATAAGCGGACCACAATTGATAAATGAGCGAACCATAACCCTAATGTCCCTATGAGCGGACCTAGCATATCAAACCTATACAAACTCCTGTTTTCTCGTATTACGTGCCCTATGCTATACATTACGACATAAGACCTGATCCTAGACACCTAGACGCAATCAACAGATGTAGTGCACTAACACCCCACCACCAAGATCTTACTTGATCTTCCTTTGATTCACTTAGATTTGATTAAGATCTTGCCATGTACTTAAGAAACACATTATACAATGGATAAAACTATAACATGGTTATAAGATGAACATGAGCTCTCATTCTCACACCCACACTTCACACACAACTCTCTCTCCCTCCTTCTTCCCCCTCTCGGCCAAACATAACCCACAATACCACCACTATCTTCATCCAACTTCCATGCATTTCAAGGTCATCACAAGGTGTAAGGAGCCATACAAGAAAGCTTGGTGGTCTTGGAGATTGAAGGACCTCTTCCAATTGCTTTTATCCATCACATTTGTCACATTCATCTACTTGTGTTCTTCCCTAGCCCTTATGCTAGTAGTAAGCTTCTTATCACTTGGTTTTACTTCATAGTTTGTTGGTTAAAAGATGATGAACATTGTTAATCTTGAAGAACACTAAAGAACATAATCATGAAACTTTAACATAAGCTTAATAACATAAGAATACATGTTGATTAGTGTTGATTTGCTTCTTGATGATTGATGATTTGTGTTTATGATGTTAGACATCATATGAAACCTACTAGATTGTGATTAAACACATGATCTAGTAAGTTAAGGTGATGATCTTGTGAAAGACCAAGATGATCATACTTTGTATACATGAACTTGAATGATGAAATTTGTTTTCACATGTAAAGATGATTTAAGCAAAATACAAGTCTTGTAAGTGGATGATTTCCAAAAATAGTTTTCCAAAGAAACTAAGTTAAATAACAAGATTTACATAGACTTGGTTTTTACATAAACAAATACTATTTTTAAGGGTTAAACTAGTGTAGAAACACTTGGGAAGCAAGAAGATTTCATAAAGAAATGTTTTGTAAAACATGTTTACAAGTTCTAAACACCTAAATCTTTCAAGAATGAAACTTTTAAAGAAGTAAACACACTTTAAAGGGTAACTAAACCTACTAAACACACTACCAAATTACTACAAGTTTTTATGAAAGTTCAAGTTCTTGTTGTTAGGTAAATTACATAATTTTGGCACTTGGAAAGTGTTGATTTCATTGTTGATTGTTGATGCAAATTTGTTTTGATGATTGAAAAGAAAATAAACACATGTTTTGAAAACATTGGAAACCTCCATTTTTAGGGGAAACCATGTCAAAATTTTATAGAGAAATATAAGTTTTGGTGAAACTTATTCCCTAAAAATTTACCTAAAAATATTTACCAAGGTTTCCCTAATTTTTGTGTAAATTTCAAGTTAAGGAATGATGATTTCTTCAAGATAAAAATTGATATTGTGTATGTATATTTTTAAGGAAAAAATATATATTTATTGGTCACCAAATTTTGTGCTAAGTGTATGTAATATGTATTATATGTAATGGTGTATTAGGACTCGAAAATACACTAAATACTCCTAAGGAGTAAAAATACAAAAAATACACATACAACATGCATGGACAAATACAAGAAAATATATTTCTTAATATATTATTTAACTTGGACAAGTTATGAACTTAAAATGTATTTTTGGACGATAATATATAACTCGGGTGGATAACAAGAATAAACACATATATATTTCATAGCATGACAAAATATATATATTTCGTACAAAGTCTTAAAAATATTATTTTTAAGAAATAGAATCCGAAAAGTAATAAAAACCAAAGTCTTGATTTTTGGTGAAAAATACAAAATACTTATATTTATTTTTGGGAAAATAATATAAGTATGATACATAGTTAAAAATATAAATTATTTTTAACAACAAAGAACACATACATAAAAGATGGTGACTTGTACTTGTGCGATACAAGTCTAGTGACTAACGTTAATAAAACATGTATAGGTCATGACGCTATAGAACCAACCGGTGAAGTTTAGGTGCAGGATACGCAAAGTTGTGAGTTCATGCTCCCCCTTTTCTTTTAACTGTTTTCAGTTTTATAACTTCGGGGGTGAAGTACATGTTACTAAATGTTTACAGACAAGTGAGTTCATGTCCCCACTTTTAAACTTTTACTTGTTTTCTAAACTTGGGGAAAATACATGTGTTATGGTATGTTGGATACAAAAACTAAGGAATGATACTTTAGATCATGTCATGAATAGGGTACCATAAGCACCATTAGTCAACGTATACATTCAGACCGCGGAACAGAAGGGTTAGATCTAATGGGTTTCAGGCAACCCCACTCTTGGCCTACTTCTACCAATGAGTGCTTTTGTGTCTCAGTCGATCTCGACAAAAATGCCTAGGTTTGGTGGCTTCCTATATCGTGTCACATGTTAATGGCCTTGCAAACCATTAGCGATCTTGATTTCCTTACATTTATAGAAGTACATATTTCGGTACAAATTACATACCATGTTTTCATCCAAATATATAAACATTCAATACAAAAACTGCATGAATTCACACCAACATTATGTTGACGATTTTCCAAAAACTCACATGTATTTCAGGTAACTAAAGTGGATGTGCGCGCGGTCTTACTCCTGCTCATGGATGTTGTTTATGTTTTTAGCTATGTTGTGTCAAGACTCCGATGCCTGTTTTTGTGGGAATTGGTTATTATATTTCATCCTACGTGAGATATAAGAATCAAATCCTCGATGTCCGTCTTTTAAATAAAGTTGTAAACTTTTCTGACAATATGCTGTCTTGTGATGTAAACACTTAACCTATGTTATGTTTTAATTATGCAATGATAATGACATTTGGAGTTATTTTGAGCATGTAGTAAGTTTACCTTTCGTGTGCAATGAGAACCTTTCAAGATCACACCTCGTGCTTCTGCCTTAGAAATGGGTGTGACAGATTGGTATCAGAGCTGCAATTGTAGTGAACCGGGATTCTTTCTCGAGTCTAGACTACAATCTTTAGGATCCTCTCACGAAAACAATTTTTCAAAAGTTTTCATTGCATAAAACTTTTCGCGACATCCACTACCTGAAACTGTTTTCAAAAAGTCAAGTTAGGACACTACAAGACTTAGGGTGCACTGGAGTAGCACTTGTCTATGACGAAGAAATTACTTGCAACTATGTGTACTAACTAATATATACATATACTAGGGATAGAATAACAGGTACTCGTGACTCCGTCTGAAAGCAGTGACCTATCTGAAGGAAGTGACCCGATGATGAAACAAGCTGTGTGGACTGTGCAAGGAGTTACGTAATTATGGATGCATACATAATTAAGGAATTCAGTGCACAGAAACCACAACAAGTCTTGTCATGTGTCAAACGAGATTTCTTCAGCACAAGAGAAGGTCAAACGTGAACACCCCCACCCCCTCCCCCAGTGTGACAACCGATAATTAACGGCTTCTAATTACGCGATTAGCAAATGTTTCAGGCGGTAATAAATAGTGATTAAGGCACAAATTAACTTAATTAGGCTATTAGAATGCCTAGGGATGCTAATCTGATGCTACAATGCGCGTATGGTGATTTTCGGAAAAACTGCGAAACGATAAGTAGTAACGAACTGACGCCGGACAAAATACTGACAACGCCGACATATACGACAAAGATACATGTATAAAAATAATTCTCATGTATTCTGTTTTATTTTATGAACCAATATTACCCAATTAAATTTTGTTTAAACTATTTTTTATAGTAAGCTTTGATGTTTTACTATCTTGGAACAATCGCTCCATACACAAAACCCATAAACAATTTTATTATAAATATTTTAGTTGGCTATGTGTTCTCTAGATGTCTACAAGACTTGAATACTAGAGTCAATACAGTAATACAATAGTACCAACCTTACCATCTCTGACTTCTAGATAAATGAAGACCATCATGCCATCATTCCATATGTTGGATTTGATTGGTTAGACCGGTGAGTATGGGGAGGATAGTCTCTTTGGAGACTATCCGTCACGTAGGCGTCACGTAATAATGGGAGGAGGATAGTCTCTTTGGGGACTACCCAAGGGTCTGGGGACTAGCCAAGACTACCCCACCATTAATAATATGTTAATATATATATATATATATATATATATATATATATATATATATATATATATAAAGGATGAGAGAGAAGTAAGATGGGGCCCAACACTCTTGCCCCGTTTCCACCGTCGAAAATCCGATGCTTTTGCCGTGCCGGGCCCCAAGAGGGCGGTGTTTGACGAGGCTGGGGGGGGGGGGGGGACGACCCTCTGCCGATCCCCATACCCATGGTCTTAAACAAACCAACACCACATCCCCTTTTGTTTCGACTGAAAATATGTCGGAAGACAACATCACCATCATTTTCTAATTTGTTGAATTATTTAAATCCTACAACGTGCTTGCAAACTTACTTGAGACGCTACCTCCCATCACTCCCATGATATTTTTCATCAATATTCATGGATGACTTTATTTATTCATACATGTCTATCTAAGAAAAAAAAACTCAAACCTTCAACCCTCTCGGCTCTAAACTCCTCAGCCAAACCCACCCATTTCACATATAATCTTGTCTTTTCTAGTTTAAACCTTTCTACGATCAAGTCCACAAGATAAAATTTTAGTGGTTTTTCTTAGTGTAGAAAGCTTGGTTAATCTCAAGGGTTCAAGATCTTTATCTTTTTTTTCATCAACCTTCTTGCTGGCTTGTGGTATGGATCCATTTTAACCCTCTCTTTTGCCTAAAATTTCATGAAAGTGCATGTTAGTTCACCTAAGTTGGGATGTTTTCACAAAAGGTTTAAAGCAAGTAAACTAACAAAAAAAAACTTAAATACAGTTGTTTTAATGTTTAAGTATGTATGCACACAGCATGCATTTATGTGTTTATATAAGTTGTTTTTCTAAAAAAGAAAAAAAGTAAAAGAAAATGAAATGCATTAAATCGTTGGATCCATGATGTGTGTGGTTGGGTAAATCTTCATACATATGTGTAAGTGACGGACTTACATGACCATGTATGTATTAGTCACAAAAAAAGACTTACATGTTAGATATTGTAAAACTAGTATGTTAAAATTTAATGTTTTACAAGAAAAATGCTTATGTACATGTTGCTGTTATTTTTAGTGGTGGTTTGTATATAAACTTTATTATAGTTTATATGAGTATTTTGGATGATAAAAAATGGTATTTTTATCAATATACGAGGATCAAGACTTTAAACATGTTTTAGTAAAACTCTATAGATCAAAACACAATGTAAATAAAAACACAATGGACATGATGTAAAACACAATGTAAAGTAGATCAAAAACACAATCAATGACAACTAGATAAAGACACAATGGACAACATACTAAAACACAATGACCATAACGTATAACACAATGGCAATAACATATAACACAATAAGTATCACACTAAATAAAAACACAATTGATGACAACAGATAAAAGACACAATTAATGACAACAGATAAAAGACACAATGGAGAGCAGATGAAGACACAATGGAAAACAAACCAAAAACACAATACACAACAAACTAAAACACAATGAACAAAGATAATAAAAAATTGAACAAATAATTAAAACACAATGGACAACATATTAAAACACAATGAATAACATATTAAACACAATGACCTGAACTAATAACACAATTTATAGAAATCCAGATATAACACCATCTTCATTGTGTCATTTATTGTGTTATAGGTTCTTATAAAAACGCAATGGATAGAACCCAAATAAACATTGTGTTATAGGTTTTGATAATAACACAATGTATAGAAACTCTACTGACCAAAACCCAGTTAAAAGACACAATGACCTGAACCTTTAACACAATGCAAAAAAAACCCAGTAAAAATGAAATTTTTTATTTTATTTTTATATGATAATATGGTACTCATATTAAAGATAAAAAAACGCTCGTTATTATGGTAATTTTTTTTTTTAAAAAAAATGTCGTATGAAAAAGTTATGGACGTGTTAAATCGATGGGGGAATTGGCATGTGCCTTGCATGTGGAGAGAGAAAATCCATAAATATAGGATTCCCTTTATGCCCTTCTATTATCTTCTTTTCCCTACAACTAATCTTAGTCATCCAAATCTAAGATCAATGGACTAGAATCCTTCTTACCCTTCTTATTTATTTTATCCTTTGTATTTGATCCTAACCCATTTTACTAAAACAAGGCAAATGTGTATTTTTGCCAAAATGTGACTTAATATTTTCCGTATATGTTTTGTCAAAAATTAGTTTCTCGAATGACTAAAATAATTTTTTTAGAAACTATTGACAAAAATAATGGCGAATCATAGACTTGTAAAATTCATAAGTATATGTATGTATATACGGTTGTCGCGATAAACGGACATGTTTGGGAAATAACGACATGCAAATATATTATTTCGTTATGACGACGAATTCTACCAAGTATATATTTGTTTAGAAAAAAAAATAAATATATATTATTTTATTTAAAATATATATTTATTATATGGTTTAGACGTGTGTCGACAAGGGTTTTCAAACAAGGTTCTGGGATGGGATCCCAACATTGATGGAACTTATATGTTTATTATATATATGTAGTGTGTAAATATGTATAACGATAACATGGTCAATAACCACCAACGGGTCGTTAAGTTAAACGTTTTTCTTAAACGAAAACATCCCACTCGGTCTTAGCAACTTTGGTGAACGACTTGCCGGGTAGAGACATATTTAGACCTTAGTGTCTTATTAGTTTAGGACAATTGTAGGTCGGGATTACATATATTACATTACGGACATTGATTAAGTTAGCTTTGCACAAGAGCATCAAGGTGAGTTCATAACCCCCAACTTTTTCTAGTTTTACGTTTTTACAAATGTTTTTGGGGTGGAAAGACATGCAAGTTTTTCAAAAATAAACAACTTTTCAATGAACGAAAACTCATACTTTTAAACCGTTTTGCGAATGGATTTCAAGGAACTTAAACGGTTTACGAACGCTTTATACTAAACATACCGGTTTTACAAAACACACGCGTATTTGCGAAACGTGCATGATTTTCATGACTAGAGACGGGAATGTCCTAGCTACAACAACGAGACTGGGTTTGTCTGCGTACGCAAAACGAGACCACCCAGTGAGTTCATGTCCCCCTTTTCCTTTTAACGTTTCGGTTTTACAACTCTGGGGGGGGGGGATACATGTTACCTTGGTATGGTTAAGCTACGGAATGAATTAGTAGATCATGTGCGAATAGGCTGATACTTAAAGCACCATTAATCTTGTTTAAGACCACGGAACAAAGGGGGTAGATCTATCGGGTACATGGCGAGCCCCACTCACTAGTCCTTTTGTGACCACATGGAGTTTCCTTTGTTACCCTCGCCGGGTGGACCGGTACTAAATCGCTTACGGGTTGGTGGCTTCCTATGTCGACACACATATTAATGTCCTAGCTACACATTAATGATCAACATGTTCATTGACGCTTTACATACCGGATTTCGATACCTAAACTTTTAAATGTCTTTAAGATTCATTTGGCACAAACTCACAAATACATGGTTTTACAAACATTGGTAACGTTTTCAACTTATGTACAAGTAAGAGGACGAGTTGATCCTGCTTACAAAGACTCTCGTGGGCTAGACTCACAACTTTCATATATCATGCCGAGAAAATGATTTTACTATATTTTCTCAATAACTTTTAAACCGGTTATCAAAAAGATTTGTTTTAAATCTTTTTCAAAACAAACTATGAACTCGCTCAACTTTATGTTGACTTTTTCGCATGTTCTTTCTCAGGTTACATTCTCAAAACTATGGAACAGTTGGAATAGGAGAACCCATGGGAATTCGAGTAATTAGCAGGCGTTATATTTCTAGAAGTCTTAGCTTATTTGCTTCCGCTGTGCAATGAAGGTACCAGTCCAGTCACGCCAGCTCTGATATTTCGGGGTGTGACAGATTGGTATCAGAGCTAAAGGTTTTAGCGAATTAGGTTTCTGTAGAGATACCTAGGCTTTAACCCCACTTTCCTCTGGGGACTTAGATTTTTAAGACATTGAATACCTATAGAACGCCTAGTACTCGAATATGGGTTCCAACCATTGCCAAGAATAATGAGTCAACTGTTTTGATTTTAAACATGCACAAGTGTTGCGTTTGATACACGATACACGAAACGATTACATACAGTGAGCCAAACCTTAAGAGTTTTGATAACATGCATCTAGGACCTTTGGAGAACTTATGTCAAAATCCATTAAAGGTCATTATGTAGGAACTGCGACTATTAACTCGGGTAACCGCCATTATATCCTGTCGTATGTGCTATCTTACTTACCGAGCAGGTAACCTACGCGGAACGAAACACTAGTGCACAAGAATACATGAAACTCAAATTACACGTCAACAGATGTTGGAGCACATCACAATCTACGCGGAACGAAACGCTAGTGCACAAGTGCACATGAAACTTAAACTCTACGTCAGCAGACGTTGAAGTACATCACACACGACTTTCGAGGTAAGGCCTTGGGGAAAACACAAATGGACACGACAACAATGATACTAACCCCATCAGTAGGAGAACTACCAACCGAAATGCGGCAATTTGCCACATGATCCTGCAAGCGACACGAATCACGTTAAGGTATGCTTAAACAAGACTTCATAACAGTCGGTGTTTAGTCTAATGAGACTCGCAACTAATTGGCGTTGCATAAGAAGTCACATGTCTTCGCACTCCCCCTCCCTCATTAATGGCGATTACGCTAGGTACGAAGTTCCAGGTAAAGTCCTTAAACTTCTTTGATGAAATTCTAACTTTTGCATTTAGCGAGTAGACTTTCATATTTTTACTTCCCCTAATGATCCTTGCATCACGAATATTTTCTTTCATAAAAGCGAATACTCATTTGCTTATTTCTTGAAAAATTCGTATGCTACACATGCATTGTTTGTTACGCATGTGGTTTCACATCGAATGGTTGTTTTGTCAACATCTCATATATTATTTCGCTATACTCAATCTTTGCATTGTGATCTAGACAACCCATATTATTGCAAAGTGTTGACTCCTTGGTATCGAGGCAACGAATTTCTTGGAAAACTCACTTCTTTTGAATGGTATACATGGTTTTTTTTCGTTGTAACCATGTCAAAACTTTCTTATTAATACATGAATTCATTGTTGGATTATATTTCAACCAAGTTCAATTGATTGAACTTGCTCGTAATATATATTCGATTCAAAATTCCATATGATGGATTGAGTCCATCATATTCGAAATAATCCTAACAAGCGCTTCATTCGCTTTGAACCATAACATGCTTGTTTGGTCTACGACTTCATTGAATCGTTTCTCTGATCACGATCACCTTGTGGTGGCGTTTTTCACAAGTTTGAAGCTTGCGCTAATCTCGTTGCTCTCCCCATGTACGGATTTAATTATTTATTTATTTGTTTATTGATATTAAATCCGCTTTGTTGATTTATCATATTAAAGCAATCTTCACACAATCGTGTGTTAAGATAATGGTACACAAATTTATGTCATATTTCGGTGTACCTCTTAACGGTTCTTTCAGCATCGATCAAACATTTTGCTATATTTATTGCTCCTTCATCTTCGATCGAAAATCATTATTTATTCGTTTCATTTTCAATTGAAAATCCTATGGGATTTGTTTGGAACATCCACATTTATTTTGTTGAGCCTTCATTTGATTTAAAACACGGTGATACTTGTTCGGTCACCGCTATTGTTGAATTATTTCATTCACTACGACACCTTGTGGTGTCGGTATAAACTTGTAGCTTGGGCTAATCATGATCGAGCGTTTCATGCAAAACACGGTGATACTTGTTCGGTCACCGCTATTGTTGAATTATTTCATTCACTACGACACCTTGTGGTGTCGGTATAAACTTGTAGCTTGGGCTAATCATGATCGACCGTTTCATGCAAAACACGGTGATACTTGTTCGGTCACCTCTATTGTTGAATTATTTCATTCACTACGACACCTTGTGGTGTCGGTATAAACTTGTAGCTTGGGCTAATCATGATCAAGCGTTTCATGCAAAACACGGTGATACTTGTTCGGTCACCGCTATTGTGGAATTATTTCATTCACTATGACACCTTGTGGTGTCGGTATAAACTTGTAGCTTGGGCTAATCATGATCGAGCGTTTCATGCAAAACATGGTTATACTTGTTCGGTCACCGCTATTGTTGAATTATTTCATTCACTACGACACCTTGTGGCGTCGATATAAACTTGTAGCTTGTGCTAATCATGATCAATTGTTTCATGCGAAACTATATATGCTCTTTGTTTGACCAATCATTTAACTAGTCTTAAGGAAACTATGTATTGGGACGATGATACACCAGGTTTGGTTGTACTTCATTTCGGTGTATCCTTGCAACTCAATAATGTCAACACGTTGATTTTATTCATTTACTGGTTCGATAGTTGACAATTTATTTTTATGATTCTATTTAATTGAGCTTGTTGAATTCGAGTTTCAATCATACAATAACCAACGCAAGTTTTCGTTGGTAGTGAATTCTATTATTTCAAAAATTGATTTGCCTATTTTGAACGTTCGATTGGAGTTCTATTGGTCGAGATTCCTCTTTTGTTGAACCCCGTAAACTTGATCGCATCGGTAATAGTATCACTACGCTTTGTTCACTTGACATCGATTTCTGGAACAAACTCAGTTGAACCGTAAGGTTCTTATTGACGCAAAATGACCATGAATTCACATAATTTGAATAAGTTTTGATACGATTACACGGTCATTCACTTTGTTATTATTCGGACTTACCTAGGAACGACACAACTCTAAGGAGATAACATAGTCTAAATTTCGAGGACGAAATTTTTGCAACAAGGGGAGAATGTGACAACCGGTAATTAACGGCTTCTAATTACGCGATTAACAAATGTTTCAGGCGGTAATAAATAGTGATTAAGGCACAAATTAACTTAATTAGGCTATTAGAATGCCTAGGGACGCTAATCTGACGCTACAGTGCGCGTATGGTGATTTTCAGAAAGACTGCGGAACGATAAGTAGTAACGAACTGACGCCGGACAAAATACTGACAATGCCGACAAATACGAAACAAAGATACATGTATAAAAATAATTCTCATGTATTCTATTTTATTTTATGAACCAATATTACCCAATTAAATTTTGTTTAAACTATTTTTTATAGTAAGCTTTGATGTTTTACTATCTTGGAACAATCGCTCCATACACAAAACCCATAAACAATTTTATTATAAATATTTTAGTTGGCTATGTGTTCTCTAGATGTCTACAAGACTTGAATACTAGAGTCAATACAGTAATACAATAGTACCAACCTTACCATCTCTGACTTCTAGATAAATGAAGACCATCATGCCATCATTCCATGTGTTGGATTTGATTGGTTAGACCGGTGGGTATGGAGAGGATAGTCTCTTTGGAGACTATCCGTCACGTAGGCGTTACGTAATCACGGGAGGAGGATAGTCTTTTTGGGGACTACCCAAGGGTGTGGGGACTAGCCAAGACTACCCCACCATTAATAATATATATATAAAGGATGAGAGAGAAGTAAGATGGGGGCCCACCACTCATGCCCCGTTTCCACCGTCGAAAATCCGACGCTTTTGCCATGCCGGGCCCCAAGGGGGCGGTGTTTGACGAGGCTAAGGGGTGGGGGGGTCTGCCGATCCCCATACCCATGGTCTTAAACAAACCAACACCACATCCCCTTTTCTTTCTGTTAGTGCATTATCTGTCTATCGCCTCCGTCAATCTATTCCGTAGCAGAAACCGAAGAATTCTAAGCTTTTAGTGTTACAACTAGTTAGAAAGGCAAGGTGGCAATTTTGTAAATAATGAGATTTCTCATTATATCCCTTAGCCTATAAATAGATCATTTAGTTGTAAAGTTTAAGACTTTTGGCTCATTTGAAGATTTAGAGATTTATCCTAGAGAGAGAAAGTCTAGAGAGAGAAAGTCTCTCTACATGATTCACGGCTTTGTACACGACATCATATCAATAGAATCACGTCATTAGTACGTTATTGTGTGTTTGGTCACGCACGTTCACGGATTCCGCACGTCGAACGTTCGTTACGCAATCGTACGGTGTCGAAACCGGTCCTACAAGTGGTATCAGAGCTAAGAGCTCGATTGCACGATCAAACACATTGATTCGTACCAGATTTCAGCCAATTCAGATCCGAATTTCATCATTTCTTCATCTTCTACCCATTTTTCACGTTTTTCACTGAAATTCGTCAAATTGAACGGGTTTTCACGGTCCGAATCAGCTGAATTTTTGACATGTTGTGCGAAAATCATTGATTTACAACCCTACCAAGTTTCAGATCAAATCTCCTAGCCGTTTAGGAGAAATCGAAGTTTTTAGGTTCGTTTTTGCGATAACAATCAGATAGGTTCGCTTTTAGGGTATTGGTAGATTCGCTCGTGTAAACAACATAGGTTCGCTTATTCAGTCAACAATCAGGTCCGCTCAAAGTGACATAGTCAGTTAGATTCGCTTTTGTGGTCCGCTCATAAGATCATTTGTTGGTCCGCTTATTTGACACTTGTGAGGTCTGCTTATAGGATATCAACAGGTACGCTCATAGCAATAGTTGAGGTCCGCTTATTGTTACATGCGTGGTTCGCTTTTGTGGTTTACAATAAGTTCGCTTATTTGTCATCATCATCATTGTGACTGAAGTGTTGTCTGCCCACGTGATTTTTCTGATACATTTTTGAGGCCTAATCAACTACTAACAGATCTTGTCAGCCATGTTTAAAGAATTCACTTGCTTTATTTGAATTGTCAAACATTGCGGCCCAAGAGTCAGAGATCACGGCCCAATCAATGAATTTGTAAATTGGATATTGAACAGGAATTCTCATCATTTGCATGTTACAGAAATTGTGGCCCACTACAAAATTGTTGTAGGACAGAAATTGCATGAAGGCCCAGGTGTGGATAAGTGTCTAAAGAGAGGCCCAATGAGAATCTAGCAATCATCGTTGACGGCCCATGTTGCACATTTAATAAACGGTCCAATCATATGTTGTGGAATAAAAGAGAGGTCCAACCAAAGTGTTTCAAAGTGGAAACTTGTCGGATATCCTTTAACATTTGCATGATATAATTTGAACGGCCCATCATACAAGATATTATAAGTGCATATTTGTAACATTTGGCCCAACAAGTCATATTTGTGATATTAGTGGCCTTATAACATTTGAAGTTTGAAACCTGATTTGTAAATCAGCTTGAACCAAGTGTTGTCTCAAACAAAATAACAGGTTTCTTGATCAGCCCAAGTTTCATCATCGTTGACAGTCCAATCATTTGTTAGTTGTCAGCCCGGTTGAAAGTGTTCTATATCAACTTTAATCGGCTCAATTGAATTCATATCTTTTTGGCAAAGTCCATTCATTCAGGGATCTTAACTTGAAAAACAGTGAAACGAGTTTGTGAATCTTCGACAACGAGTCTTAGATTAGTGTCATCAACACACTGTTACATATTCAGTCTGTTTAAACTGATTGTTTGATTGTTGGTTTGCAGGTGACACGAGGCAATTTACAAGGTAATTCACGAATATAAGGACATGGCTGATGTTGATCCTGATAGATGGTGGAAAGCCGACTATACAAGATGGGAAATTGGAAAATTAAATGAACCTTTCAAAGAAGCCCAGAGAGCCAAACGATGGAATGAAGAATTGGAATGTTACATGGATCCACGGGGTAATCCGGTTGCTGACCCATCAAAAGTGGATTTCAAAGCTGTAACAAATCTGCTTCCAAGGCAAGCTACTTTCAACACACGAAGGTTATCTGATAAAGCTTATCTGCCTGATTTGGAAAAGAAAATAAGAGAGGTTTGTGAAGTAAGTCTACCGAAGGTGGTAGAGATGAAAAAGAGGAAAGAAGAAGAATCGAAAAAGATGGTTGAAGATTTGAAAAAGAAAGCTTTAGAGGAAGTCAAAGCTGAAGTAGATAAAACTGAAAAGTGTTTGGATGTTAAATCTGAAAAAGAAGAGAAAATGATGAATGGAAAATGTTCGAATTGTGAAAAATCAGAAGCAGACAGTGTGAAACTCTTGAAAGAAGTGGAGAGTTTGACATTGGAAAACAATACTCTGAAGATCGAGAAGAAGGCTGATGAAGAACAGATTTTGAGTTTGCGCTTGAACTGCGAAAAATTGAGATATGATAATGACAAACTTTTAAAGATTGTTGAGAGTTTATCATCAGAAAACAAAATTTTGAAAGAAAATGAAAAAGATTTTGAAAGCAAAAGAAAATCTTCAGAAAATGAAGATTTCTGGATAAAACTGGAAAACAAAAATCTGAAAGAAAATGAAACAAGATTTCAAGAACAGTTAAAAGGTTTGGAAAATGAAAAATCTGTTCTTGAAAATCTTAAAATTGAAAATGAAAATTCAATCAAGTTCTATCTTGAAAGAATCTCTCAGCTAGAAAAAGAAGTTGAGAATTCAAGAATCAAGATTGATGAACTTGAAAAGAAATTGAAAGGTTTTGTGACTGTATCAGATAGCTTGAATTTTCCTTGTCCAAAACCGATCAATTCTGTTCCAATAAGTGATAATGTCACAAACTTTGACAATGTCAAAGTTGAAGATTGTGATGAAATATCTGACGATGAAAAAGAAAAAGAAAAGAAAAGAAAAATATTTTTAGATTTACATGAAAAGTTTCAAAATACTGTTTTGCAATCTACTGAAATAAGTGAATGCTCAAAGCAAAAACCTGTTAAGAAGAATGCAGAACAGAAACAAAAAGATAAAAATTTGAAAAATTCTAAAAAAGAAAATAAAAGCTCATCAAATAAGTCATCCAATCATTTTCAAAAATCACAAAAATCTAAAAATGAAAACTCACAAAATGTTGGTAATAAGTGGTGCAGGTTTGACCACAGTGCTCAAATGCCAAATCAAGGATACAAGAAGAGAAATGACTACCACAAGGCAACTCAATGCTATGATTTAAGTGTGTGGTATGAAAATGGGGTACAATATGAAAGAGAGAAGAGGTATGATAACAGAGTGTGTTATTCTTGTGCCTATCAAGGACACATTGCCGTTAACTGCCAAAGCCGGAGATATGAGACGAGAAGATGCTATAATTGTCAAATCAAAGGTCACATTGCCAGGGATTGCCCAAGGAGATCAAATGAAAGATTGAGGGTTAATTCTCAGAATTTGGCAAAGAAGCCAGTCAATGTCAAGCCCAAGGAACTGAGAGTTTCAGACCAGAAAGTCAAAGAACAGAAGGTCCAAGAACCTAAAGTTCAAGAAAAGAAAGTGAAGCTTTCACAAGGACAGAAAGACAAACTGAGGAAGAAGAGGAAGAAGGCGAGAGAGTATCTCGAGAAGATTTTGTCCTCGGGTTCACCGGACAGATCGAATAAGAGTACTGATGAATCGCTTCACTCGACAACAAAGTCAAGTAAACCGAATTCGTCAGATGCAAATCTGAGGACAAAAGAGGAGATAAAGAAGAAGGTAAAATTTGGTGGCAATGACTCTGTTTCTTCGGAAACAAAGGAGCCACATGTCGGCGATGAATCTGACTCATCAAAGTCAGACAAGCCACATTCAGGCAATGATTCTGGTTCGTCAAAACCAGAAGAGCCATTTGTTGAGGTCAAAACCGTCAAACCCAAGGCTGGTCAGGCTTGGGTGGATCTTTTCAAACGAAAAACCCTGACTTGCCGGAGTTCCCAGGTTGGTAAGTGTGGAACAGGTATCGACATCTTTCTTGAGAAATTCACAGGTGGGTGATGTGCGTGAAGTGTAATATATTTTTAATGTATAATTAAGCCCTTTTTACACCTTTAGCCAAGTTTTAAATTTATAAAACACGATATTCACTAACACTAAACACACATATGGGCAAGTGCACCCATCGTGGACGTAGTATAGTGTTGGTAACATACCGAGGTCGTCCAAGGACACAAGAGCTTTTAGTACCGGTTTATCCTCAACGTCTAATCAAATCAAAAAAAAGTTAGAAAAGGTTTTTAAACTAAGAAAATAAAAACTAACTAAATGCTGAAAAATAAAAATAAAATAAAAACAGATAGACAAGATGAATCACTTGGATCCGACTCGTGTATTAGTATAACCTTTGATTATTTTCGCACTTTTGCACTTGTTTAAGAGATTATCTTAGTTATTGTAGTAGGCCCCTCTTTTGAAGGCGACGTTACCCTCAACCTAGTAGTTTGAGTCAGCAAGGATACAATCCTAAAGGGTTGGATTATTGGAAGATAATGAATTAAGTTATTAATGCAAATTGTGGTAGGCCCCGCTTTTGGCGGTGACGTTACCCTCGGCTAAGTAGTCTGAGTCAGCAGGGATACAGTCCTAAATAGCCGGGTTATAGTATTAATAGTAGTTAACTTATGAGGGGGTCAAAGAGTTTGGATCCCCGCCATCTAATACCTATGGGCATTGAAGGAGATCCTACTAAATTTGACCCAGGTCCCTTGCAGGACCTCTAAACGCTGAACAAGGGCAAGACCCTTACCAAACCATTCCCTTAACCCCCGACCAGGTAGCCAACATACCTCCATATAGACCGTGGAGATATGAATGGTGAAAATCTTTTATTTTATATAGACAGTAAAATAATGCCAAGACACCACGGACAAACGATAAGGAAAGATCACCTTCAACATAAGCAACTAGTTATTAAAGTCATTAATACAAAACCAAATAAAAAGTGCAAAAGATTAAAAATAAAAAGTATTATACTAAACACTTGTCTTCACCAAGTGATGTAAGAGACTTAGGCAAACATGGCCTTGATTGTCAAGAACTTTTACTATCAATCTTGGATCCCGAGACGACTCACACACTCTACGATGGACAATGGATGATGGTGGTGGATGATGGTGTTATGGTGGTGGTGGGTGGTGGATGAAGTGTGAGAGAGGTGGTGTGCCAAGGGATAAGTTGGAATGAAACCAAGCACTCCTATTTATAGGCTGAACAGAAGGCTGGGCACGGCCCCGTGTCCGCTGGACACGCCCCCGTGCCCGTCTGACACTCTCTCTCTTCATTAATTGTAATTCGCAATTACAATTAATGCGCCTGCTGTACTTTCGCCACGACCCCGTGCTCACTGGACACGACCCCGTGGTGGGCAGTAGAAGCTTCTACAGGTTTGTCTTTTCTGCTGCTTCTTGGGCACGGCCCCGTGCTGGCTGAGCACGGGGCGTGTTCAGGCTTCTGTTTTCTCTTCTTTGCTTGGGAGGATGCCGTTGAGGGTTCGGGCAATCTACTTTTGTTCCTTTTCTTGTATTTATGTTAGAATTAGCTGTCTTTTTGCTTCTTTTGTGAATCTGAGCTCATTTCATCCTGAAAATACAAAAGGAAGACAAAAACACTCTTTTTCCAACATTAGTACTTAAAAAGGGTTTATTTTATGCCTCATTTGATGTAATTTATATGTTGCATTTTACACACATCAAATACCCCCACACTTGAACTTTTGCTTGTCCTCAAGCAAAACTCTTTAAATGTGGCTTACACTCCCAAATGGAATGGGTAGAAGAGAAGGTTTTTGGCTTGTCATAGAGCGTCGGGAATCCAAGATCTTTTTGGGTTTTATTTTTATTTATTTACAATCCTATTCGTTATGATTTATTTTAGAACGTTTCATAAGATAAATTACTTATTTGGGCATAACATGCCTTTTTTAAAATTTCATTTATATACAAGTTCACATACCTCACGGGAGAAATCACTCAACACTCGGCCGAAGGTGTATTTTTAGTGAATCACTCGAGAGTGGCATGGAACTTACGCCTACCATAGGCTTGCCAAGCAATCAATCCTCCTCCTTTTTAACTTTATACCTTTGTAAATATCAAGAGGACTTTTTGGGTGAAGGGTTAGGCTTGGGCAAAAGGTGGGTGGTTGGGTTAGTGGTTAGTAAAAGGGCGAAAAGCGTAAAAAGCGTCGGTTTTCGTAAAACACTTTTTTTAGTGACTTTTTATTTTGAAGTATTTCTCCAAACAAGCTTTTGTTTGCATAGCTTTGTTTGTTTTTAACTTCATCATTTTTTTTGGTCACATAAAAGAACGAGCTTGCGAAAAACCGAGCTTGTTACTAAAATAAAGGGTGAAAATAAAAAGGGTTTTTGGTGGGTAAAAAGGGTTTAGGGTAAAGAAACGAAAGGTTTAGGCTCAAAGGGGTTAACTAGGGGGATTTTTGGGTAGGTGGTAAAAAAATGAAAAATAATGGTGTGGAAAGAAAAATGGTTAGTCCTAATGCCTCCATCATTTACTTACTTGGGTTTAAGTTGGTAAGGACCGGGAATGAATCGTCGTGGCAAGTTCTAGAGTTGTAAGAACCAAGCGGCTATTCACACAAGAAACGAAAAATGAGCATTTAGTCTAAGGATGTAAATTTGTATGCTCAATAAAGGCTCAAAACTCACTTTTGTGGGAATGGGTTTTTAATGTGATCAAGTATATATAATCAAATTTTAACTAGACTCGTTATGCCGTTTCATAATTTTCTTACGTTGGGTCTTGTTATCACGACGCTTTCGGTTGTAAAATTTATAAAAATATAACCTTATTAATCTTGGGATTCCTACCTTAAACTTTAGACAAGTAAAAAAACTGAAAATTTTTGAAAAAAATTTGGGGTGTTTAGCGGTTCCAATAGAGTTTTGTGTAAGGCTTGTTGTTAGGACTTGCAAAATTTCAAGGTTTTATTCCCCCCCCCCCCACACTTAAATTACACATTGTCCTTAATGTGTCCCAAAAATAAATTTTTAGGTTGATTGGATGTGTAATGTGGTGTTAAAAAGCAAAGATTTATGTTACTGGCAGTCTGGACACGGCCCCGTGTCCGCTGGACACGACCCCGTGGTGAACTGCCAGTAACGAAAACTTACAGAAGGTGAACACGGAGGTGTGTTGGTTAGACACGGCCCCGTGTCTGGCAAATATTTGCAGGTCAGTAACCAAACAGCAGGTCTGGGAGGTGAACACGGGGGCGTGTCGGCTGGACACGTCCCCGTGTGGACAGTCTGTAAGCCTGAAAAACAGGTTTCTTCTCCCGGTTTCTCCATTTTGGGCCTATAAGTGCTAAGGTTTAGCACTCTAAGCCTCTGTTTGTACATGTTTCATCACTCAATACCACACCAAGCAACATAAACAACCTATATTACCATAGTTAATTGTCTCCAATCATAAAGTAAAAGAAAAATAAAACGGAAATAAAAAAATAGTTAAGGAAAGTAAATTGTTCAACATTTGGCACGCAGGCCATAAATTGTTCGATAGAAAAGGGTACTTAAACCTGTGGGCTCACCATTAACCCGCTCCTTGTTCCTTCAAACCTCCTACCCCATGTCTTCATCGCTATCCTCACCTCCACCCCCATGCCCCGCCATATACTCCCGGATGCTACCGATATCATATTGTATATCGTTGATGTTGCGCTCAATAGCTCCAACCCGGTGGTATGTGTTGTTGGCGAGATTGTAGGTGTTCCTAGTACACATGAGGTTTTCCTGCAAAAGATCATGTAAACTTTGAAAGTTAGGAAAACCGCCTCCTTGTGAGGAGGATTGACCCGGATCGCCATGGGGTTGGTACTGGTATTGGGGAGGTGGTGCATGAAGAAATAGGGCCTCCTGTGGGTTCCACGCATAGCCTTGTGTTCTTTGGAAGCTCACCGTCCCGTCTTCCGCCTCATAAAGTAAGTTCATGGCTCGGCAAATGTGGTAGTCAACTCGTCCCGACCATGGACTTCTTTCAAAGGACCTTGGAATGTTCGTGAAGTGCTTGAAAAGACGGTACACCCATCCCCCAAAGAAGATAGGTGTTGGAGCGTGAGCAAGGCGATTGAGATGCATGTTTCGTAACAGGAGATATGGAACATCGATAGGCTTCCGGTTGTGGATGCAGTGAAGGACAACCAAATCTTTCAACCCTACAACGCCACTACTATCGTGACGCTGGTTCAGCGAGTAGGTGAGGAGCCTGTGAATGTAGCGGTATAGCGGGTCCCTCAGTTTGGTACTCTTGGTGCTGCTAGGGTTGTAGATTCCTTCACCGATTTGGGCCCATGCGGCTTGACGTTCATTCTCATCTAAGTCTCGTAATCCCCCGGTGTTTTCCTCATTTCCCGATTCCTCTTCACCGTATAGTCCTATTATAGCTCCAAACTGTGCCATGGAGATCGAGTACTTTGTCCCGCCACACCGAAATGCGACCCTTTCATTGTCAAACGGGTCACACCTCGAATTGAAAGCGAAAGTACCGTAAAACTCCATTGTGCATTGATGCACCGACCGAAGCCGAGTGTTCAATGCAACTGCTAGTGGCCCTGTCACGATGTTGTTGAATCGGTCTAGCTGGTTCACCATGGTTAACAAGTCCGTACATGCCCGCCTAGGGTACTCCTCGGGTCTTGTTTGGAGTATTTCATATCTCTCCCTAGCATCGAGTTCGCTTGCGTTGAACCTCGTGAACTTTGACATCTGAAAGAATACACCAAAAGTTAGTACGAAACAAAGAAATTTTTAAAGAAACTGCAAACAGTGGGCTGGACACGGCCCCGTGTTCAGCGGACACGGCCCCGTGTCCAGGCGTCTGTAACCCAAAAACTTCATTTTTCGTCCCGGTTCCGAAAACCTGAAAATTTTTAGCCAAGTAGTTGCGGTTTCCCCCGAAAATGAAACCGTAAGTGTCGTTTTTCCCAAAACAAACCGTTTACCCTTCCAATTTCGTCTTTTTCGGTTCAAAAACAAGGGTTTGAGGTTTTAGTAGGAAATCGAACGAATCTATCAACAATACATGTTTATTTACTTCCTACTACACTAATCTAAACTACTACTAACAAATTGCATCAAAAATTTGAAGTTCGATCCGGATGAACATGAAGAACCCTAGATTTTCCCCAATTTTTGATGTTTTAACTACATGCAAGTAACTAATCTAACTACTAAAGATGATAGAGTCATACCTTGATGTTGTTAAACGTGGTAGTGACGTCGAAAATCTGCGGAAAATCGCCTGGAACCAGAGCGTTTTCGGCAAAACGGGGCGTGTGGAATGAGGTAACTGTTATGAAAAGAGGGTTTTATCCCGACAGTTGCCTCGACACGGCCCCGTGTCCAGCGGACACGGCCTCGTGCCGAGCAATTTTTTTTTTTAAATTTTTTTGTGCTCGTGTGCATGCCCCTTTTTTTTCGAAAATGGTTTAGAAGACTTACCGGTTTTTGATGTACACTTGCCTGTTCGTAACATGTCGGGTATGATGTTGATTTTATTCGTTAACCGTTTGAAGTGAGATCTCCTCTTCCTCATCTTCAATGGATCCTCGGTAGAGTTTTAGCCGTTGGCCATTGACTTTAAATGGTATCCCATTTCGAGCTTTAATTTCTACTGCACCGTGAGGAAAAACATGGGTGACGGAAAAAGGTCCTGACCACCTAGATTTTAGTTTACTAGGAAATAATCGAAGTCGTGAATTAAACAACAGAACTTGATCTCCTACCCGAAATTCATTAGACTTAATATATTTATCATGTAAATTTTTCATTCTTTCTTTATAAATTTCGGAGTTAGAATATGCATAGTTCCTTAGTTCGTCTAATTCATTCATTTGACAAAATCGATTTTTACCGGCAGTTTCTAAGTCTAAGTTTACATTTTTTATTGCCCAGTAGGCTCTGTGAGCTATTTCTACCGGCAAGTGACAACTTTTTCCATAGACGAGCTTATATGGGGTTGTGCCTATAGTGGTTTTATAAGCAGTTCGAAAGGCCCATAAAGCATCGTCTAATTTGTCAGCCCATTCCTTTTTATTTAGTCCTACGGTTTTTTCAAGTATTCGTTTTAAACCTCGATTAGTCACTTCGGCTTGCCCATTTGTTTGAGGGTGATACGCTGTTGAGACCCGGTGATAGACCCCATACCTTGTTAATATTTTTTCGAGTTGATGATTGCAAAAATGAGTACCTCTATCACTTATCAAAGCCTTTGGTGTTCCGAAACGAGAAAATATTTTTTTTCAGAAATTTTACCACTACTCTTCTATCATTTGTTGGAAGAGCTTCGGCCTCTGCCCATTTAGACAAATAATCGACTGCCACAAGTATATATTTGTTTCCTTTTGATGGTAGGAAAGGTCCCATGAAATCGAGTCCCCACACATCAAAGATTTCACAAACGAGAATGCCACTTTGAGGCATTTCGTTTTTGGAAGAAATATTACCTGATCTTTGGCAAGCATCACATGTCTTTACAAGGTTCTGTGCATCCTTGTAAATGGTTGGCCAATAAAATCCTGAATCAAATACCTTTCGTGCGGTACTCGCGGCACCATGATGTCCTCCATATGGACCTTCATGACAGTGACGGAGAATTCTTCGTGCTTCATTACCATGGACACACCTTCGGATGAGCTGGTCGGCACACATTTTGAAAAGATAAGGGTCTTCCCAAAAGTAATGCTTTACATCAGCAAAGAATTTCTTTCTTTGATGATGCGGCCATCCTTTGGTGACTATACCGCTAGCTAGATAATTAGCATAGTCGGCATACCATGGTTCTTGTCTACTCTCCATCATCTCCAAGGACTCTGTGGGAAATTTCTCGTTGATTTGCTCGTCCCTGGTCGCTTCCAAAGCTGGGTCTTCTAGGCGTGAGAGATGATCTGCAGCAGTGTTTTCTGCTCCTCTTTTGTCCTTGATTTCGATGTCGAATTCTTGGAGGAGTAGAATCCATCTGATCAAACGGGGTTTTGCGTCTTGTTTCTTGAAGAGGTACCTGATAGCTGCATGGTCTGTATAGACTACAGTTTTAGAAAGAACAAGGTAAGAACGGAATTTATCAAAAGCAAACACCACTGCTAGTAATTCTTTTTCTGTAGTTGTATAATTTTCTTGTGCATCGTTAAGTGTTTTACTAGCATAATAAATTGGGTGGAAGTGCTTTTCTTTTCTTTGTCCCAAGACTGCTCCAACGGCAAAGTCACTTGCATCACACATGATTTCGAAAGGAAATTTCCGATCGGGCGCTATCATGATAGGTGCATTGACTAGCATTTCCTTGAGGGTTAGAAATGCTTGATTGCATTCCTTGTCAAAGATGAAAGGTGCATCTTTTTCAAGTAATTTTGTTAGAGGTCTTGAAATTTTCGAAAAGTCCTTGATAAATCTTCTATAAAATCCGGCATGCCCTAAGAAACTTCCGATTGCTCTTACGGAGGATGGTGGAGGTAATCGAGAAATAGTTTCTATTTTTGCTCGATCGACTTCCATTCCTTCGCTTGAGATTTTGTGACCGAGTACTATTCCCTCTGTTACCATGAAATGGCATTTTTCCCAGTTAAGGGCGAGGTTAGTTTCCTCACATCAGGATAGCATTCGTTTAAGATTATCGAGGCATTGGTCATATGAGTCTCCAAAGATAGAAAAGTCGTCCATGAAGACTTCCATTGTCTTTTCTATCATATCATGGAAAATGGCTACCATACAACGTTGGAATGTTGCAGGTGCATTACATAGACCGAATGGCATGCGTCGATATGCGAAAGTTCCGTAGGGGCATGTGAAAGTTGTTTTCTCTTGGTCTTCTGGTGCTATCGGTATTTGAAAGTAACCTGAAAAACCATCTAAGAAACAATAAAATTTATGACCGGATAGTCGTTCTAACATTTGATCAATGAAGGGCAAAGGAAAGTGGTCTTTCCTTGTTGCTTCATTTAATCGTCTATAGTCTATACAAACTCTCCATCCTGTGACGGTTCTTGTTGGTATTAATTCATTTTTCTCATTAGTTATTACCGTCATACCTCCTTTCTTTGCGACTACTTGGACGGGACTTACCCACGGACTATCGGAGATAGGGTAGATTAGACCGGCGTCAAGTAGCTTGATGACTTCATTTTTAACCACTTCTTGAACATTGGGATTCACTCTTCGTTGTGGTTGAATTACGGTTTTGTAGTCATCATTCATTAAAATTTTGTGTGTGCACATGGAAGGACTTATTCCTTTAATATCTACAAGCTTCCAAGCGATCGCGTTTTTGTGTTTTTTAAGGAGATTAACTAATTTCTCTTTTTCTATGTTACTTAATTTAGAAGAAATAATTACAGGTAAACTACCATCTTTGTCTAGAAAAGCATATTCCAAACCTTTAGGAAGTTCTTTGAGCTCAATGGGTGGGTCTTTAGAAGACACCTTATTTTGTGGCTCATCTAGATCAAGAACCTTAAAGGTTTGTTCTATGGCGATCTCTTCTTCAACAAAGTGGTCATCTTCTTTAATTGTATTGGGTGGTTCAGCTTCATCTTCAATTAGGGGGTCATTATTGCCAAAAGGATATTTCATTGAACGCTCAAGATCTATGCTCCTTTTGAATGCCCCTAACTGAAGAGGTAGATTGTTGAATTTCCGGTTTTTCAAAGCTTTATGAGTTTGTACAAAAGGTTTTCCCAAGACTAAAGGAGCGTCATCGAGGATGACAAAGTCGGTTGGGATTACCATTTGATTTGTTTGAACCAAAACATCTTCAACTACACCGATTGATTTTATCACTTTTCGATCGGATAGAAAAATGGGTATTTGAAGTGGAGTAAAGTCACTAATACTTAATTTTTCAAAAATGTAGTTAGGCATTATGTTAACACAAAGATCTTTATCAATGGTGATATTACTAATAAATGAATTTTGAAAGAAACATGGAACCGGTGTAATGTTAATTTCAAAAGGGTCTTCTTTTATTAGCGAAGTTTGATCATTAGTTAACTTAACACTCACTATTTCTTATATTTTAGCACTAGTGTTTAACTCTTTTAAAAACTTGGCATGAGGGGTTACTAAACAATGATTTTCGAAAGTAGGTGACAAGAGATTAATTTCTTCAAAATTAGACTCTTCTTGCATTTTAACATTATCGGACTCACCTTTTTCGTTGTTTAACTCATGTGTCGGTTTTTCACTTTCTTGTTCTTCCATTTTTACATTTTTAACTATCTCTACGTTATTATTACAATTTAATTCTTCTCTTGCGTGGGATTCCTCTTCCCTTGCGCGAGATTCTTTCATGTAACGTTCGATAGTTTTAATGTGTTCTAATATCCTATTGGTCACTTCGGTGAGAGAAAAAGAATTTGGATCCTCAAAGCTTGAATCCAGTTGTTCGATCCTTGGCTCCTCATAGTACTCATATGAAGTAGATGGTTCACACCATTGTTCTTCATTGTAAGTATATGATGGATAAGGGTCGAAACTTTGTTCTTCATAGTACTCATATGAGGTGGGTTGTTCACGCCATGGTTCCTCATAATAAGAGTATGAAGGTGGTGGCTCATATCTTGAGTCTTCAAAGTATGAGTATGAAGGCTCATATCTTGGTTCATCAAAATATGAGTATGAGGGAGGAGGTTCATACCTTTGGTCTTCATAGGATGTATATGAAGTTGATGGCTCGTACCTGGGCTCCTCATAATGGTTGTATGAATTGGATGGTTGATATGAGTTATTATATTGAACCGAGCATGTGTTACGACAATTAGTGCAATAATTACCCCTATAATCATCCTCATCATAGGTGTAGTTGTAACCTCTTGAGTATTGATCCATAAGAATCACTCAACAGACCACAACTGAGTCTCGGGACCAGAAAACAAAAACAAAGACGGAAACAGAAGCTGGACACGGCCCCGTGTTCAATGGACACGGCCCCATGGTCAGGGTCTGTATCTGGGCGTTTTAATTAAAGTTACTGGTCACGTTGAGCACGGGGGCGTGTTCAGTGAGCACGACATCGTGTTCAGACTCTGTATCTGGGTATCTAACTAAAAATATGCAGCACGGGGGCGTGTTCAGCGAGCACGGCCCCGTGTTCAGGCTACTGTAAATGCAAACTAAACTAAAATGCAGAAAAATATGCGCGCGTTTTGAAAAGGTTTTGAAAAACTAATTAGGCCGTCGATTTTAAGCTTTCTTAAAATCCTTGTGTCCCCGGCAACGGCGCCAAAAACTTGATGTGCGTGAAGTGTAATATATTTTTAATGTATAATTAAGCCCTTTTTACACCTTTAGCCAAGTTTTAAATTTATAAAACACGATATTCACTAACACTAAACACACATATGGGCAAGTGCACCCATCGTGGACGTAGTATAGTGTTGGTAAGATACCGAGGTCGTCCAAGGACACAAGAGCTTTTAGTACCGGTTTATCCTCAACGTCTAATCAAATCAAAAAAAGTTAGAAAAGGTTTTTAAACTAAGAAAATAAAAACTAACTAAATGCTGAAAAATAAAAATAAAATAAAAACAGATAGACAAGATGAATCACTTGGATCCGACTCGTGTATTAGTATAACCTTTGATTATTTTCGCACTTTTGCACTTGTTTAAGAGATTATCTTAGTTATTGTAGTAGGCCCCTCTTTTGAAGGCGACGTTACCCTCAACCCAGTAGTTTGAGTCAGCAAGGATACAATCCTAAAGGGTTGGATTATTGGAAGATAATGAATTAAGTTATTAATGCAAATTGTGGTAGGCCCCGCTTTTGGCGGTGACGTTACCCTCGGCTAAGTAGTCTGAGTCAGCAGGGATACAGTCCTAAATAGCCGGGTTATAGTATTAATAGTAGTTAACTTATGAGGGGTTCAAAGAGTTTGGATCCCCGCCATCCAATACCTATGGGCATTGAAGGAGATCCTATTAAATTTGACCCAGGTCCCTTGCAGGACCTCTAAACGCTGAACAAGGGCAAGACCCTTACCAAACCGTTCCCTTAACCCCCGACCAGGTAGCCAACATACCTCCATATAGACCGTGGAGATATGAATGGTGAAAATCTTTTATTTTATATAGACAGTAAAATAATGCCAAGACACCACGGACAAACGATAAGGAAAGATCACCTTCAACATAAGCAACTAGTTATTAAAGTCATTAATACAAAACCAAATAAAAGGTGCAAAAGATTAAAAATAAAAAGTATTATACTAAACACTTGTCTTCACCAAGTGATGTAAGAGACTTAGGCAAACATGGCCTTGATTGTCAAGAACTCTTACTATCAATCTTGGATCTCGAGACGACTCACACACTCTACGATGGACAATGGATGACGGTGGTGGATGATGGTGTTATGGTGGTGGTGGGTGGTGGATGAAGTGTGAGAGAGGTGGTGTGCCAAGGGATGAGTTGGAATGAAACCAAGCACTCCTATTTATAGGCTGAACAGAAGGCTGGGCACGGCCCCGTGTCCGCTGGACACGCCCCCGTGCCCGTCTGACACTCTCTCTCTTCATTAATTGTAATTCGCAATTACAATTAATGCGCCTGCTGTACTTTCGCCACGACCCCGTGCTCACTGGACACGGCCCCGTGGTGGGCAATAGAATCTTCTACAGGTTTGTCTTTTCTGCTGCTTCTTGGGCACGGCCCCGTGCTGGCTGAGCACAGGGCGTGTTCAGGCTTCTGTTTTCTCTTCTTTGCTTAGGAGGATGCCGTTGAGGGTTTGGGCAATCTACTTTTGTTCCTTTTCTTGTATTTATGTTAGAATTAGCTGTCTTTTTGCTTCTTTTGTGAATCTGAGCTCATTTCATCCTGAAAATACAAAAGGAAGACAAAAACACTCTTTTTCCAACATTAGTACTTAAAAAGGGTTTATTTTATGCCTCATTTAATGTAATTTATATGTTGCATTTTACACACATCAGTGGGTAACTTTGTTGGACCGTGTTCCGACCCTAAATAGTCAGTTGAGATAGTTCAT
Source organism: Helianthus annuus (assembly GCF_002127325.2). Lineage (NCBI taxonomy): Eukaryota > Viridiplantae > Streptophyta > Magnoliopsida > Asterales > Asteraceae > Helianthus > Helianthus annuus. The sequence continues at coordinate 98,064,333 of NC_035441.2, forward strand.
CTTCACGTATAAAGGCGGAATCAGTATATGTGAAGTAATACAGCTTTTCCTTTCCAATTCCCTTTGTATTATTGCTTTCTGAAATCAATTTGACAGAGTTTCGTTCCACAAGCACACACATACGTCCGTTCGAATGAACACAAACATCAGGTATTTATAGAGGTGAATGGTTCGCTCCAAGTGACATGTTGTATAAGCGAACCATACACTTTGACTAATAAGCGAACCTGCCCTGATGTCCTATAAGCGAACCTATCATATACCCTATGAGCGGACCTACTAACTAATGTACATAAAAGCGAACCTACTTCTTAAAAAACATACTTTGACAATCTAGACCCTCTGTTGACCTATCTTGACCTAAGACGTAATGCAGACGAAGTCAACAGACATTCCATGCATCAACAGACTCCCCCTTGGATGTTGACGTAGTCTTTAGCAGTCTTTAGCTCCTGAGTCTTCGGTCTCGGTCTTTTCTCCAACTCTGTCTTCTTTTCATAATCACTTTATCTTCACAGGTTTCAGAATCACTACCTGACTCCATCTTCAGACTTCCCTTTAGCTGTTGATCCAGACTCCCCCTTTCACAGACTCCCCCTCTCAGTATGCTGGGATCTGAGGTATCTGGTTCAAGCTTTGACGATTAGCTTCCGTTGGGAATAATGAAGTCCAAACCTGTTACTCTACCAATAACATTAGAATTTAACTTTTCAAACAATAAAACTCAAATTCAATCAGCTTTAAACATCCACTCAAGTATTCAAGTTCAAATTAATGACCCTGATCACTTGATTAATCTACCAAGTTCAATTTAATGACCCTGATTGATCTTTTGACGAATCAAACTGATTTTGTAAAAACTTTTTCACGTTTCTCTGAAAATAACAAGTATCAAGTTAATGAACTTGTTTTTGACTATAAACAATCAAACTTCAACAAAGTAAGCTCTCCTCATTCTTTAGCTCAGAATCTCCTGCATCTGCTTCATCTTTCTAGAATCCGACAATCAACTTTCCACTCTGGTTTGTCTAAAATAAAGCAGAAATATAAAATCTTTTTGGATTTTAAGGTGATCTATACTAAGAAATGAAATACAGAAAACTTAAACTGCAGAAAGTAAACTATATACAAACTTATTTTTGGCGAGCGTGTCAGGGAATCATATCAGCTTTTTAGACAAATCACAAGTACCGTTAAGCTACATTACATACTCAGACTTAAACAATTCACCTCGATTGTCGATATACTGATCCATCTTAAATTCTCATTCAAATTTCAATCTATTCAGGATACGATTTATGTGTTTTAAGAACTTAGCTCAATTCATGTGTCCCACCTCTTGAATATACTCCCGTATCCAGAATCCCAGATATTCAGTCTTACAGGTGAGTATACCACAGATGATATCTGTAAGGGGTTAGGTGCGAAACCGTGAGAGCTCAGGTCAGAACTTCCGTTCAGCAGAGAGATGACGGCTCGACTTTTGGTGTGTCCCCTTTAGAGGATCTTTTAATTACAACAGCAGCGACTATCAATTTTATTGTTTCATCAGCTTGCTGAGGGCGATGTTATGTTTCAAGCATTTTGCAGAAAGTATTATTCGGGGACTAGGTCAGTACTTCCATACAGCAGAAGTCCCGGAATAATACCCCAGATATCACTGAGTATAAAGACCTAGTATCTCAGAATATGGGACCTTTCAAACGAGATTTCAGGGGTTACCTATATATCGAAGTAGTGTTCCCCACGAATTTCACAAGTTTGAAATTTTAGGTTTATATCCCGAATAAATCTACTAAATGTATGAAAACCTATCGACACATCAATAGTGAGACTGTTTAACTCATTTTGTCTTTCCAAATCTTTAGCATACTGTAATTGTCTAGCCGATGTACTATCATTTTCCCTATATACACAAGCTCTTTTTCAATTTTATCATGTTTTTGGTATTTTCAAATTTTCTAATTTTTTTTAAAATTTTTCTCCCCCTAAAATCAAAATATGTTTCAATTTTGATTTTCAAGGAAAATTTGAAAACTGTACAAATAAAATGACAAACTGATATCGAATCACTTCAATTCGCCATTCATTTGGCATAAACAATCAGAACTCCCCCTGACAACAAACTATTTTCCCATTTAGATTTCAAAACACTTAAGTTTGTTTTAATCAAAATGGTTTTTCCGGAAAATTAGTTTTGTGTGTCATTTCACAAATTCGGGGTTCTTTCATCACATTGTTTTCCTTTAATTACTTGACGGAAAGAAAAATCAAGTACAATTTAATGTCCTGAAGACAGGTCCACTGGGATTCTGTTCGAGATAGAGAAAGACAAGGCGCTACGAGATTGACTACGGCAATATCCAAGGGGGAGTCTGTTAGTGCATTATCTGTCTATCGCCTCCGTCAATCTATTCCGTAGCAGATACCGAAGAATTTTAAGCTTTTAGTGTTACAACTAGTTAGAAAGGCAAGGTGGCAATTTTGTAAATAATGAGATTTCTCATTATATCCCTTAGCCTATAAATAGATCATTTAGTTGTAAAGTTTAAGACTTTTGACTCATTTGAAGATTTAGAGATTTATCCTAGAGAGAGAAAGTCTAGAGAGAGAAAGTCTCTCTACGTGATTCAGGGCTTTGTACACGACATCATATCAATAGAATCACGTCATTAGTACGTTATTGTGTGTTCGGTCACGCACGTTCACGGATTCCGCACGTCGAACGTTCTTTACGCAATCGTACGGTGTCGAAACCGGTCCTATACTTTCGACTGAAAATATGTCGGAAGACAACATCACCATCATTTTCTAATTTGTTGAATTATTTAAATCCTACAACGTGCTTGCAAACTTACTTGAGACGCTACCTCCCATCACTTCCATGATATTTTTCATCAATATTCATGGATGACTTTATTTATTCATACATGTCTATCTAAGAAAAAAAAACTCAAACCTTCAACTCTCTCGGCTCTAAACTCCCCAGCCAAACCCACCCATTTCACACATAATTTTGTCTTTTCTAGTTTAAACCCTTCTACGATCAAGTCCACAAGATAAAATTTTAGTGGTTTTTCTTAGTGTAGCAAGCTTGGTTAATCTCAAGGGTTCAAGATCTTTATCTTTTTTTTTCATCAACCTTCTTGCTGGCTTGTGGTATGGATCCATTTTAACCCTCTCTTTTGCCTAAAATTTCATGAAAGTGCATGTTAGTTCACGTAAGTTGGGATGTTTTCACAAAAGGTTTAAACCAAGTAAACTAACAAAAAAAAAAAAAAACTTAAATAGAGTTGTTTTAATGTTTAAGTATGTATGCACACAACATGCATTTATGTGTTTATATAAGTTGTTTTTCCAAAAAAAAAAAAAAAGAAAAGAAAATGTAATGCATTAAATCGTTGGATCCATGATGTGTGTGGTTGGGTAAATCTTCATACATATGTGTACGTGACGGACTTACATGACTATGTATGTATTAGTCACAAAAAAAAAAAAAAGACTTACATGTTAGATATGGTAAAACTAGTATGTTAAAATTTAATGTTTACAAGAAAAATGCTTATGTACATGTTGCTGTTATTTTTAGTGGTGGTTTGTATATAAACTTTATTATAGTTTATATGAGTATTTTGGATGATAAAAAATGGTATTTTTATAAATATACGAGGATCAAGACTTTAAACATGTTTTAGTAAAACTCTATAGATTTTGTATAAATATGAGTTATTTTACTAAAACAAGGCAAATGTGTATTTTTGCCAAAATGTGACTTAATATTTTCCGTATATGTTTTGTCAAAAATTAGTTTCTCGAATGACTAAAATAATTTTTTTAAAAATTATTGACAAAAATAATGGCGAATCATAGACTTGTAAAATTCATAAGTATATGTATGTATATACGGTTATCGCGATAAACGGACATGTTTGGGAAATAATGACATGCAAATATATTATTTCGTTATGACGACGAATTCTACTAAGTATATATTTGTTTAGAAAAAAAAAATAAATATATATACTTAGTATATTTTCGCATCTACAAGGATCGTGGATTATTTTTGTAAAAATAAATATATATTATTTTATTTAAAATATATATTTATTATATGGTTTAGACGTGTGTCAACAAGGGTTTTCAAACAAGGTTCTGGGATGGGATCCCAACATTGATGGAACTTATATGTTTATTATATATATGTAGTGTGTAAATATGTATAACGATAACATGGTCAATAACCACCAACGGGTCGTTAAGTTAAACGTTTTTCTTAAACGAAAACATCCCATTCGGTCTTAGCAACTTTGGTGAATGACTTGCCGGGTAGAGACATATTTAGACCTTAGTGTCTTATTAGTTTAGGACAATTGTAGGTCGGGATTACATATATTACATTACGGACATTGATTAAGCTTGCTTTGCACAAGGGCATCAAGGTGAGGTCATAACCCCCACGTTTTCTAGTTTTACGTTTTTACACATGTTTTTGGGGGTGGAAAGACATGCAAGTTTTTCAAAAATAAACAACTTTTCAATGAACCGAAACTCATACTTTTAAACCGTTTTGCGAATGGATTTCAAGGAACTTAAACAGTTTACGAACGCTTTATACTAAACATACTAGTTTTACAAAACGCACGCGTATTTACGAAACGTGCATGATTTTCATGACTAGAGACGGGAATGTCCTAGCTACAACAACGAGACTGGGTTTGTCTGTGTACGCAAAATGAGACCACCCAGTGAGTTATGTCCCCCTTTTCTTTTTAACGTTTCGGTTTTACAACTCTCGGGGGGAAATACATGTTACCTTGGTATGGTTAATCTACGGAATGAATTAGTAGATCACGTGCGAATAGGTTGATACTTAAAGCACCATTAATCTTGTTTAAGACCACGGAACAAAGGGGGTAGATCTATCGGGTACAGGGCGAGCCCCACTCACGAGTCCTTGTGTGACCACATGGAGTTTCCTTTGTTACCCTCGCCGGGTGGACCGGTACTAAAATGCTTACGGGTTGGTGGCTTCCTATGTCGACACACATATTAATGTCCTAGCTACACATTAATGATCAACATGTTCATTGACGCTTTACATACCGGATTTAGATACCTAAACTTTTAAATGTCTTTAAGATTCATTTGGCACAAACTCACAAATACATGGTTTTACAAACATTGGTAACATTTTCAACTTATGTGCAAGTAAGAGGACGAGTTGGTCCTGCTTACAAAGACTCTCGTGGGCTAGACTCACAACTTTCATATATCATGCCGAGAAAATGATTTTACTATATTTTCTCAATAACTTTTAAACCGGTTATCAAAAAGATTTGTTTTAAATCTTTTTCAAAACAAACTATGAACTCGCTCAACTTTATGTTGACTTTTTCGCATGTTCTTTCTCAGGTTACATTCTCAAAACTATGGAACGGTTGGAATAGGAGAACCCATGGGAATTCAAGTAATTAGCAGGCGTTATATTTCTAGAAGTCTTAGCTTATTTGTTTCCGCTGTGCAATGAAAGTACCAGTCCAGTCACGCCAGCTCTGATATTTCGGGTGTGACACCCAGCCTATTAAATACTCTATTGGAGTAATGATTTAGCGTATAAAGACAAGAACCGCCAATGTGAAGAAAGATATTCTATCCTTTACATATATTAAACTTGTACTATGGGGTGATGTAACCCTTATGCATTTTGTTTACTTCGCAAACAATGATGCAACAAGTTGCCCTGATATGTATAAAGACTCATTGAATATCTTATGACACATTTATCTATTTATGCATGCCTGCTGCTATATGAATTGATTTATATGTTTGGTGGATTGTTTGATATCACTTATGTGGGTATATGCCTGTGTATATATACTACTATTGTCTCGTATGACGATATCAAACAAATGTCTAACCCTGTTGTGCTGTGTTCTGTCAGAACATGGCACCCAGGAGAGCTGTGAACGCTCGTGATCAACCTCCTCCTCCCCCACTGCCGAGGACTGCTGAGGAACTGAACTCCCTGCTGGAAGAAAGGATCTCCGCAGCTATTGCTCAATACGAGGCGAATCGCACTGAACACAGTGGAGGACCAAGCAATACTAGACACAATGGACATGGAGATTCAACTGGAGGAAACACAGCTCAAGGCTGCACTTTCAAGCAGTTTCTCGACTGCAATCCACTGAACTACGATGCCACTGGAGGTGCAGTGGCTTTTGTACGCTGGACGGAGAAGACTAATTCCACTATCTGTATGAGCAAGTGTACCACGGATCAACAAGTCACCTTTGTTACTGGGTTATTCGTTGATGAGGCTTTGAATTGGTGGAATTTGCAAGTCCAAACCCTGGGAGATGATGCAGCGTATGGTATGACTTGGGAAGAGTTGAAGGAGAAAATGAGGGAAAAGTATTGCTCTTGTGCTGAACTCCAAAGGTTGGAGACTGAGTTCTGGCACTTGACAACGGAAGGTGCGGACATTACTGGTTATACCCGAAGGTTCCAGGATTTGTCAAGAGTGATCCCCTATATGGTGACTCCCGAATTTAAGCGTGTTGAGCGCTACATCTGGGGATTGGCCCCAGAATTTCGTAGCTTGGTAACTTCGGCTAAACCTGAAACGATCACCCAGGCTGTAACTCTGGCTGTCAGCCTTACTGAAGATGTTGTCCGAATGAAGAAGTTATCGCTGAACCCTACTGAGAAGACCGAGACGCATGCTGAGTCGTCTGGTGACAAGAAAAGGAAACATTCAAATCTGAATCAAGCAACCCGCAGCAACAACAAGGGTTCAAACAACAAGAAGCGCGATACTAACCCACCTAAGGAGACGAAAACCTTCGCGGCTGCAAACGATACAGGAGCTAAGAAGTATCAGGGCACTCTGCCCAAATGTAACCGCTGTAACTTTCATCACGTAGGAAACTGTCGCGCCGGGAGATGCGAGAACTGCGGGAAATCAGGTCACCGTACCGAGGATGGTTGGGCAAAAGGTATTGGAGGCCGTAATGGTAATGGTAACAGAAGCGGGAATGGAAATTGTGCTGGTAACAGGAATGGTAACGGAAATGGGCAGAACCAAGGATGTTTTGGTTGTGGTAGCAAGGACCATTTCAAGAAAGATTGCCCAAGGGAGAACAATGCTCAGGCTCGAGCATTCGTGATTGGAGTAAGGAACACACGTGAGGACCCTAATGTGGTCACCGGTACGTTTCTCGTTAACAATCACTTTGCATCCATACTATTTGACACTGGTGCCGATTGTAGCTTCATGTCTGTGGAATTTAAACGTATGCTTGGAATAGAATCTAGTAGATTAGATATTCGTTATTCCATAGAACTAGCCAATGGTAAACTTGTCGAATCGGGCGAAGTTGTTAGGGGTTGCACATTAGAACTTGGTAAGCGAAGATTTAGCATCGTCCTCTTACCTATTCAATTGGGTAGCTTCGATGTAGTGGTCAGAATGGACTAGTTGTCCAAGAACAAGGCTGAAGTTGTTTGTCACGAGAAAATCACCCGCATCCCTCTGGCGAATGATGAAACTCTCATCGTGCATGGAGAAAAGCGAGACACGCCTCTGCGAATCACCAATTGTATGAAGGCGCAGAAATGCTTAAGGAAAGGATGTGTTGCATTCCTGGCGCACGTTGTAGATAAGAAGGCTGAGGAGCCGAAACTTGAAGACATTCCTGTGGTGAAGGAATTCCCTGATGTTTTTCCCGAAGATCTGCCAGGACTACCTCTGCAACGACAAGTCGAATTCCATATAGACTTGGTTCCAGGAGCCGCTCCTGTAGCCAAGGCACCCTATCGGCTTGCACCATCTGAGATGCAAGAATTATCTACACAACTCCAGGAGTTGTTGGATAAAGGATTCATAAGGCCAAGCTTCTCGCCTTGGGGAGCTCCAGTATTGTTCGTGAAGAAGAAGGATGGAACTTTGCGGATGTGCATCGATTATAGAGAACTGAATAAGCTCACTATCAAGAATCGGTACCCACTACCAAGGATTGACGACTTATTCGATCAGTTGCAATGATCGAGCTACTATTCCAAGATCGACCTTCGATCGGGATACCATCAGTTAAGGATCTAAGAGGAGAGCATACCAAAGACTGCATTCAGAACGCGTTATGGGCATTACGAGTTCCTTGTGATGCCATTCGGATTGACGAACGTGCCAGCAGTATTTATGGATCTGATGAACCGCGTTTGCAAACCATATCTCGATAAATTCATGTTTGTATTTATCGATGATATCCTGATTTACTCGCGAACGAAAGAAGAGCATGAGCAACACCTCAGGACCATTTTGGAACTACTGAAGAAAGAGAAACTTTATGCAAAGTTCTCAAAATGCGAATTCTGGATTCGCGAAGTACAGTTCCTTGGTCATGTTGTGAACGAGAAAGGTATTCATGTGGACCCCGCAAAGAAAGAAGCGATAAAGAATTGGTAAGCTCCCAAGACGCCAACTGAAGTTCGACGATTTTTGGGCTTAGCAGGCTATTACCGCAGAGTTATCGAGAATTTCTCCAAGATAGCCCAACCGTTGACTTCCCTTACGCAGAAAGACAAGAAGTACGACTGGTGTGATAAGCAGGAAGAAGCCTTCCAACTGCTCAAAAATAAGCTATGCGATGTGTCACACCCTGGCTTTTGCGGAAGCGTGGATTATTTTGGTGTGACTTCTCAATACCATTGCATACGATCATAACAACACTATATGATAAAACCAGTAGATGCACATCCATTAATTTAGATTAAAAAGTAATACAACATAATTTTCTGAAATGTCGATACCAAATTTAAGTTACAAACCATAACGTGTTTTAAGGAGTTCAAAAAGACTCAACAAAAGATTTTAAAACAAACCTGAGTTTAGGACCACGTATCTCGTCCAGGATTAAGATACGTCTCCTAAGCCCTAATGACTTGGATGACATCTTTATTCACAACGCAACTTAAAAACTCCAACGCCCGCCAGATCCATTTACTAATTTCCTGAAATACATGTAGTTTGAAAAATCAACATAAAGTTGAGCGAGTTCATATAAAAGTGAGTACGTATAAACTGTTGAAAATGTTGTAAGTATGTATAAAAGTCCCTGGTATGTAGCAATTAAGGAAAAAGAGATCACCATTGGGTTGCAAAGCCAATGATATGTGTGAAGTGATGCAGGAAGACTCAAACCTAGCGGATTTGTGCATCGGGCACTTAGTCACCACCCGGCCCACTCAGCGGACTCAGGAGTGGGGCTCGCTACACCCAAATAGATCTATCACTAATGTCCCTCGGTCCTACAATGAGGATTAATGGCCTCAAGTTCCAGCCTACCCACTCACATGATCTAAGTAGTAACCCTCCTTAAGCTAACCATACCATGTATAATAGTATACGTAATTACTGTAACATGTATTTCACCCCCGAAGTATAAAAACTGAAAACAGTTAAGAGAAAAGGGGGGGCATGAACTCACAGTATTGCGTCTTCGTACTTGTAACCCAAATCTCCGCGGCAAACACGACTACCTACAATGGTCTAACGTCTATTAGACGAACGGGTCGTGCCTTGTCTTAGTATGTATGTTTTTGAGTTACGATTCTGGTATTATTCCAAGTTATAATAATTGTATTTAGTTTAGGAATAACTGCTTATACAATATTTCTGTATTTGGTACTTCTCGAGTATTCGTATTCGTGTTCCCTTCCCAAGGATGAGGGTTTTTAATACATGTATGTTTTATAATTCCGAAAATATAGTTTAAGTCCCACTTAGAAAATATACTTAACTCATTTGTCCAAAATAACTTATTTCCAAAATATATGTATTTTTCCCAAAAATAATATATTTTTACTTCTTTGATTTCCGAAATAATATTCCACCAAAAACATATGTGTAAAGGGACTTTCTGAAAAATTTCGTAAGTTACGTTCCAACGTTTCGTAATATAACATTACTTGTGTAACTTAAATAATCATTTTTGTGAGAGCGTTGGTATTATTTTGGAATCGTACTTTCATGGTATTTTCAAGTTATATTATTTTTACCCTAAAAATAATATATCTAGTACACAAAATAACAAACAATCACACAAGTTTCTCAGCATAACATATATATTCTAAATATATGCTTACCCATTTTTATTTGCGAAAACTAACCTCCGATACTTTGTATTTCGTAACAAAATTTATGGCGAAGTTTGTATTTGAAACACAAGTTATAAGATATACTAGTAACACTTGTTTTAGAAAAATATTTTCTAAGTATTGGAATTTTAGAAAAATTCGCCAGAGTTTTCTTTGTAAATGGAGGCGTCCACGCTTACTAGCGTATCATTTTCTTTAACATATAACACGTTAGATCGCTCTCAAATAACCAACCCGACATTTAGGCATGCAAAATACTACTTATATCGATTCAGTTTTAATACACAAAACTGGGCTGTTTTCGGGTATTTTAATAAAATAGTTATCTTATTCCAAAAATTCCCAAATTTTTACAGAATGTCTTCTATGATCCAAATATTATTGTGCAAAAATATCGTGGTCCAAATCATCACCAATATTTTGTAGAAATTCATTTTCCGGACTGAAGTCAGATTCATCTTTTTCTGACCGCAGTCCACGGAATAATTCGTCTAAAATTTATCGTAAGTCCGTTTCACGTAATTCCAGTTGGAGGATCAAGGCGACAACAGTAACCATCTACAGTATAAATTTTATGATCTAACCCTACACAGAATTCAAGTTATGACTGAAAACAGGACGCATATTTTCAGCAGCAAAAATGCAGCTCTAGCTGCTGTTACAAAATGGTACTTTAAAAATAGTAAACGAAGTCCAAAAATTATGATTCCAGTGCCATTAGAACCGTATTTCATAATGCATAAATCCAGACTTCAGAAAATACATTTTTCGTTAGGTTACGGTCTGGTTACAGCCAACTGAAGTTGGCTGTAATCACTAAACAACTTTCTGTTTTCAGTCTTTTAACATTATAAAGTGTGTTCGCTTGATTCCGTTAACATGTTTAGCGATCACAACAATACTTACAGCAGATTATCACTTGTATATTTCAGATTATCATGCATCATCATATTTCATCATCATTTTAACACTACTTTATCATATGTTAGATGATGTTCAAGACTTGTTTAAGTTCTTTAGACTTTCTATCTTTTTGATCTTTAAACGGCATTAACCACTCAACAATCATGTAAAATGCAAGAATCTAAGTGCTTACCACTACCACAAGGCTAGGGGAGTTCGGGTGAAGAAATGTGGTGGTTAATAACGCTTGCAAGAGGTCCTTCAACTTCCGAGAACACCGAGCTTCGTTGTATACCTTGTAGCACCTTTGTATACTCTTGAAATGGTCGAAGATGGTTGAATGATGATGATGGTGGTGTGCCTTTGGTTCAGCCGAGAGCACAAAGGAGAAGGGAGGAGGTGTGTGTGTTTCTTTGTGTGTGAGAAATGAGGGTCTTGCTCCATGTATCTTTTTATAAACCATTTAATCCTTCCAACAATTGTGTAATATGTTATGTAGTAGGAGACATGATCTAATTTTTAATTCAAGAAAATCAATGGGGTGTCCCCCACTTACATAACCGGTTGGGGGGGGGGGGGTTGGTTTCTAGTTGAGTTGTAATGGTGGTTAACTAACTAGTTAGAGAAACCAAGTGTTAAGTTGGTGTCTTAAGTGTGTTATTATTTATGTAGTGTGTTAGGGTGTTCGGGGACCCTAACTAGCTTAGAAAAATAAAACAATGTGTTTGACAATATTTTTGTGTTCCGGGTAATGTCCGGTTGTTTGGTTGGTGTCACACCCCGATTTCCACGTGTCTCACCGGTGGGCCCGGTGGGGGATTACCGTGACGATGTTGGCAACAATATAGTCAAACCACACAATTATATAATGCACAGCGGAAGCATAAGATAAATATGTAAATTTCAACCTCTGATTGTAATATCAAAATGTATTACAGGGGTTGGATATATCCACAGTGGATCGTAAATAAATATAAAGTATTGTTCCATCAGATACTGCAATCAAGCTTGCGAGGCTTATCCCAACGCTAGGGAGCTAATACCAGCCAATTACGTTTAGGTACCTGCACTTAATCTTTTTGGGGAAAATACGTCAGTTTACACTGGTAAATACATTCAACTGACACATTTGAAAATGTTTATTAAAATTGATTTGAATGCACAAGGCACAAACTCTTTTATAACTTGGGAAAATTCATAATGATCTTGTGAACGTTTTACATGTTCTTTTATGCGTTCAGTAGCCCGGGTCGTGCCGGGTTAAAGATTTATAGACACACCACGTTTGCGTAAAACCGTAGTATGAAAACCAACGGCTACGTCTTTTAATTTTAATGTCGACACTTTATACCGGGTGTACGCCTACACCGGGATGTCGATGGTCGTGGCCATTTCGTAAAATGATGCCAAGGATATCCGGGACAACGGTCATTAAACCCCCCCAAAGGCTTATAAGCAACAAAACTGTTTAAATGAGCCAATCATATTTAATCAATTAACCACCTAAGCGATGGAATTATATAATGCTCAATCAAGCGGTATTAATATACCGTAACCCAAGCCCATATAGGGGAAATAAGTTAAAGTATTTACCTTTGCAAGTATATTCCTTAATGTAGATCAAATCACCGATAGCTTTTACTGGGGCTCCTAATCTGGAACGAAGGTTTTAATTAACCTCTTAGAATCCTAACGGTCCTTATATTAGCCGTAGCTTAAACCGGTTGATTCCGATACATAGATATGGTTAATTCGCACGGAAAGGCGAAAACCGAGAATGGAGTATGATTTGGACCCAACAAGTTCAGAGACTTGTTTTATATGGGTTTATAGTTCATACTCTGGATTTTGGGGTTCAAATAATATAATTTGACCCATATCGGCTATTGCACGAAAACTAGTTTCATGAGCCGTACCGTGTGCGCAAATAGGCGAAACGGTTAACCATAAGTGTCCTACGCTTATTTCCTAAGTCAGTATGCCTTAAAAGTATTTTGGTATCAGTAGGATACCTTCCGTGACGCCCGTAACAAGTTTAAGTTTATATTATGCCCCGTAGGGGCTTTTCGGTCATTTTAAAGACTTTAAAAGGGCTTTTCGAGTTCTACAGGAAATCTGAGTTTCCCGAACAGCTTATAAAGCTTAAAATACTTTATTTATTATTTAAAACCAGTAGCAACTGGAATCGGGTCAAAAGACCTTGTAGAACTCATGTTTTGGCCGAAAAGGGCATATTCGGTATTAACCGAACCGTAGCCATAACCGCAGGTTATGAGCAAGGTAAAAATTATTAAAAATCTTTAAAATTCCCAAAATATTATTTTACCACAGTGGGTAAAAGTTTTGGTGACGAAAACTTGGGTTAGATGGGCGTTAAGCTGATTACAAAACTTTCTTAAAAGTGCGCCTTTTAGCATAACTCTCATTCTAGGCCTCGGATTGACGTGAAACTTTAAGGACATGCTTATAATTTAACAAGCAAGGTTTTGGTCCGTTCACGTGTCCGAAATACTCGTTTTAATTTTAAAAGGCCGTTACGGTCAACTTTTAGGCGAATGACGGAAATACGTAAAAGACTCGGATAACTCATGAACCGACCACAGAGGCGTATACCAACATGTGACCTGGTCCTAAGAGAGTCCTAAGGTATATTTATACCTCACTAAAACGGGTCAGAACTGAAGTCAAAGCAAAAGTCAAACTTTTGCGACATTCGGCTCCGAACCGATTCTATATAGTAAATGATCGATTCAAACGAGCGCAAACATGTTTATATACTTATTATCATGTTTTATGATTATCAAAACAGGTTCCATAACATATATATTACAGATTATGCCTAAATCGCTAAAATAGCTTTCTGTTGACTTTTTAACCGCATGTTTGACTCGACATTTGACATAGTTAGAGTGGTGATCAGGGGGAACCATTTTAGAGGTTTATTACCCACATAAATACCAACTCATAACCACTTTTGATTCGTCATAAGACTGAACCATTACTGATTTATTGTAAAGTCAAACCGTAGTTACGACGGTTTGGTTTTTAGCTAAATACTAAGCAAATGTGGAACCACAAAGGTTGAATTACTTACAGAAGCTTAAGAGAAGCCTTAAGAACACAGGGGAATGCTTTAGAGCTCTTGGAATGATCAGATGAGTGAGTTTTGAATGTGATGAATGTTGTGAGCACAATGGTGCTATTTATAGCCAAGAACAAGGCCTAAAATCATTACACAACATGCTACTACTGATCATGATGATGGGCATATGTCCCCTAAGGTGTATGGGTCAAATGTAGGGTGCCCATGCCTCATTTATTGGCTCATGATCGTTCAAAAGCTTCAAAAGCCAAGTAGTTACAACAATTCTGCATCTGGGCACTTTACGCGACCCGCATGGGAGTTCCCATGCACTATAACGCGGGTCGCCTGAGTTTAATAAATCAGATGCGTAATTGAGGTGGCTCGCGGCCCGCCTCAACTTAAACATAACCTTCACGCGGGTCGCGAGAGGTTAAGATTTCAGAATTTTTAAATCTTTTGTTATGATTACAGAATCTGGCCATTAATAACGAAATCTTTCGTAATGATTTACCTGACCTTTCGGGTTTGAAGGGGTAACTTTGCGGTTTGGCCCTCGGTTATTTACCGATAGGGGCCTCGTGTTATTTACCCGCATTATTAAGTCCCCGGTTTATTTATTAATTATATTGGAAAGCCTTAACTTTCACTGTTGACGCTTTTAACCCTTCTTCTACGAATTCGATCGTAACTTTCTCGTTTCATATCGAAACTTCGCGAAATTCATATATATTATTTTAGTGAGGGTATAATACCGTTACAAAGTCTTTGGAACGTTAAAGGGTCACTCAGAGGTATTATTAAACATGTTGACACAGTTAACCCCTGTAGTTTGTAATCTCTCACTTTCTTCCGCGTTTTGTTTTTGTACGATCTATAATTTATTCGTTTGAAGGTTTAAGCATTATTTAGGGATACTATACAGTATATTTACCCTTGTTGACATTTATAACCCTCAAATTTATATACTTTCAAGGTTTGTCAAAATTAGTCCTTTATTTATTATAGATGCCACGTGTAAACAAATGACACGTGTTAACACATCATTGGACACAAAAATTCGAGGTGTTACATCCTCACCCCCTTAAAATAAATCTCGACCCGAGATTTACTCAAATAAATAGGGGTATTTTTCTTTCATTGTAGCTTCGACTTCCCACGTATATTCAGGACCTCTACGAGCATCCCATTTGACTTTTACAATCGGTACGTGCTTTCTGCGAAGCTTCTTCACCTGTCGATCTTCAATCGACAAAGGTTTTTCTATAAACTTTAAGCTCTCATCTATATGCACATCTGTGTGTGGAATCACCAACGATTCGTCGGCGAAGCACTTTTTGAGATTGCAGATGTGGAACACATTGTGAATTCCATTGAGCTCTTCAGGCAAGTTTAGTTTATAGGCAACTGATCCGACTCGTTCAATGACCTCAAAAGGTCCTATGTATCTCGGACTCAGTTTGCCTTTCTTGCCGAAACGCATCACCCCCTTCCAGGGCGATACCTTAAGTAATACCTTTTCACCCACTTCGAAATGAAAATCCTTACGCTTTGGATCAGCGTAGCTCTTCTGCCTATCGCGGGCAGCCTTGAGACGTTCCCGGATCTGGACAATCTTGTCCGTTGTCTGGAAAACAATCTCTGGTCCCGATAATTGGACCTCTCCTACTTCCGCCCAACAAACAGGCGATCTACATTTCCTACCATATAATGCCTCGAAAGGCGCAGCCTTTATGCTGGTGTGGTAGCTATTATTGTAGGAGAATTCGATCAGGGGTAGGTTTTTATCCCAGTTACCACCTAAATCGATCGCACATGCACGAAGCATGTCTTCTAGCGTTTGAATAGTACGCTCACTTTGACCGTCCGTCTGTGGATGGTAAGCCGTACTAAAGTTTAAACGCGTGCCCAAAGATTGCTGGAAACTCTTCCAGAAGTGTGATGTGTATCTAGTATCCCTGTCGGAGATAATAGACACAGGTATGCCGTGTAAGGCTACAATCTTATCAACATATAGTTGGGCTAACATATCGGAGCTACACGTCTCCTTGATGGGTAGAAAATGAGCTGATTTAGTCAGCCTATCAACTATGACCCATATTTTATCGTTTCCTTTCCTGGTTTTGGGTAACTTGGTTATGAAGTCCATAGTTACGCATTCCCACTTCCACTCGGGAAGTTCAGGCTGTTGTAGCAAGCCAGACGGCTTTTGGTGCTCGGCTTTGACTTGAGCACAAGTCAAGCACTTTGCTACATGGGCGGCTACAGACTTTTTCAAGCCTATCCACCAATAATTTGCCTTTAAGTCTTGGTACATTTTGTCTGCACCCGGATGGACTGAGTATTTGGAACTATGGGCTTCCTGGAGAACAACATCTCGTAGTCCTCCATATATCGGAACCCATATACGTCCGTTCAGTCTAAGAATTCCATCCTTGCTAAGAGTCAACTGCTCTGCAGTTACTCCCAGCTTTTCATTAGGATAATTAGCTTCCAACACAGCCTCATGCTGCGCAGCTAATATCCTTTCCATCAAATTATTCTTAACCTCAATGCTCTTGGCATTGATTCGAATGGGTTTTACCCTTTCCTTCCTGCTCAAGGCATCGGCGACCACATTCGCCTTGCCGGGATGGTACCTGATTTCACAGTCATAATCATTCAGGGTTTCCATCCAACGGCGTTGCCTCATGTTTAACTCTTTCTGGTTGAACAGGTGCTGGAGGCTTTTGTGATCAGAATAAATCACAAATTTAATACCATAAAGGTAGTGCCTCCACAACTTAAGTGCAAATACAACGGCACCCAACTCCAAATCATGGGTGGTGTAATTCTTTTCATGCACCTTTAATTGCCTTGAAGCATAGGCAATCACCTTGCCTTTCTGCATAAGCACACACCCCATGCCTGTGTGTGATGCATCGCAGTAAACTACGAATTCATCTGTACCCTCAGGTAAGGTCAACACAGGTGCGTTGCTTAGCTTCTGCTTCAGTATTTCAAAGGACTCTTGCTGCTTCGGGCCCCAAATGTACTTTTCTTTCTTCTTGGTCAAAGAAGTCAAGGGCGCAGCAATCCTCGAAAAATTTTCAATAAATCTCCGGTAGTATCCTGCTAACCCCAGGAAACTACGGATTTCGGTAGGCGTCTTTGGCTCTTGCCAGTTCATGACCGCCTCTACCTTAGCGGGATCCACTTGGATACCACGCTCGCTCACAACGTGTCCTAAAAACTGGACCTCTCGTAGCCAGAATTCACATTTCGAGAATTTGGCGTAGAGTTTCTCACGCTGTAGTAATTCGAGAATGCAACGGAGGTGCTTCTCGTGGTCATCTTGATTCTTGGAATATATAAGGATATCGTCGATGAAGACTATGACGAATTTGTCCAAGTATGGCTTGCAAACGCGATTCATGAGATCCATGAACGCAGCCGGTGCATTTGTGAGCCCAAAAGGCATCACTAGGAACTCGTAATGACCATAGCGAGTCCTAAATGCAGTCTTGTGTATATCTTCATCTCTGACCCTTAGTTGATGATAACCCGACCTTAAGTCGATCTTGGAGAAGTAGCTTGCTCCTTGCAGCTGATCGAATAGATCATCGATCCTTGGTAAAGGATATCTATTCTTTATGGTAACTTTATTCAGTTCTCTATAGTCGATGCACAACCGCATCGATCCGTCCTTCTTCTTTACAAATAGGACAGGAGCTCCCCAGGGAGATGAACTAGGTCTTATAAAACCCTTTGCCAGCAGTTCATCCAACTGGGTCCTTAGTTCTTTCATTTCCGTCGGAGCTAATCTGTAAGGTGCTCTTGCTATCGGAGCTGCTCCAGGAATGATGTCAATTCTGAACTCCACTTGTCTATCTGGTGGCAAACCAGGTAGTTCTTCAGGAAAAACCTCGGGGTATTCAGAAATGACAGGAAGATCCTCGATCTTCGGCTTTGGTTCTTCAATTATCACCTGAGCCATGTAAATTACACAGCCTCTGTTCAAACACCTTGAAGCTTTCAGCATAGATACGTCTTCGGGCAATCCGTAATGCGTATCCCCTCGAATGGTAAGAGATTCACCACTCGGAGTCTTTAAGACTATTTGCCTCTTGCCGCAAATGATTTGGGCCTGGTTATGGGATAACCAGTCCATGCCTAGCACGATGTCAAAACCTGCAAGTTTGAAAGGAAGTAGAGATAAAGGAAAAGAATGGTTCCTAATGGACATTTCACATCCTTCTAGAACAGTAGAGACGGTTTCTATCGTGCCATCTGCTAACTCTACTTCGTATTTCACGTCAAGGGTTTTGATTGGCATATTTAGTAGTTGGCAAAATTTCTGGTCTACAAAGGATTTATCAGCGCCAGAATCGAACAGTACTCTTGCAAATATATTATTTACGAGAAAAGTACCTGTAAGCACATTGTCGTCCTTAACCGCTTCCTTTGCATCCAAGCGAAAAACTCTCGCATTCGACTTCTTCGTCTCTTCCGCCTTCTTGGCATACTTCGGGCAATTACTCTTTATGTGCCCCTTTTCGTTACAATTAAAGCAGGTTGCATCCTTTATCTTTTTGCACTCCACTGTCTTATGATCCTTGGACTTGCATAGCCCACAGGGTGGAGTCTTTTGTTGCGACTGTGAACCAGACGCAAACCTACACTTCCCGGAGTGAGGTTTCTTGCAGACCTTGCAGTGAGGTCCTCCATCAGCTTGCCCCTCCTTCTTTGCCTCCGACCCTCTCTTGCCCTCACCGTTTCCACGGTGCTTTTTCCCAGACTTTCGTGAGGTATCATCCTCACGTTTTCGCTTTTCAGCCTCCTTGCTCCTTTGTGCCCTCAGACGGACAGCATCAAGTGTAAGAGACAAGGAGAGGTCAGTAACTGACCTGAAGGTCGTTGGCCTAGAGGCCTTTACGCTAGCCTTGATCGCCGGCTCTAAGCCCCCAATGAATCGGGCAATCCTTCTAGGTTCTGGTGTCACAAGATGTGGCACCAGGCGTGACATAGTGTTAAAACTTGTCAGATATGCTTGACAATCCAGGTTTGTCATCACTAGTGAGACAAAATCTGCCTCAATCTTCTCAACCTCGTGCTGAGGGCAGTAGTTTTCTTTTATGAGGGTAATAAACTCCCCCCATGACATTTTGTACAAGGCAGACTTACCTGAAGCCTGCACCAGAGCTCTCCACCACGCCAGGGCCTCGCCCTTGAATGACTGGGACACAAACTTAACCACGTCCCTCTCAGCGCACCCGCTGATGTCCACTATCGTGTCCATCTCGTCTAGCCAGGTGATACAGTCAACCGCACCTTTCTCCCCTGTAAATTCACGGGGCTTACATGATACAAAGTATTTGTAGGTGCAACCCTTAGCACTTGACGCATCAGTATATTCTCTATCGCGATGAACGCTGTGCTCAGTAGACGAGTGCTTGTCGTCATCTTTCTTGGGTTCAGAGGGTGGTTTGGAGTGTGTCTTTGGTTTAGAGGGTGGTTTTGACACTGTTCTGCCCTGTGACTCAGTATGTTGACGATCAATAGCTGCTTGAACAGCATTGTCAATCAGAGCCTTCAGTTGTGCGCCTGTTAAGTGCACTGACGCATTGTCATAGTCATCTTCATTTGTGTGGCTGTTCTCTCCATTGGGATCCGCCATTGTAACTTGAATCTGTTACAGAAGATAACAAAATTTTAATTTAGGAGATTATTATATGATTGTCTTTTATGACAATTTGTCAACCATGGTACAGAGACCATATTTGGTTAACTTTTTATTTCATTAAATATTAGGATTTGAATATATCCTATTTTAACTATATAAATAGTATTGGCGGCATAAAGCCTAATCATGATGATGTTTTATAATGTTAGCCGAGATTTCAGAGAATTAAAGGCATAGAGAGTTGAACCGTAGTTCCTTTATCTCTTTCTGACAGAGAGTCATAGACTACCACTGCCTTTTGTCTTTATAAGACAATTATTATGATCCATAGGCACTACACCTCTAATGGATGTCTTAATATGGTTGGCCCGTAGGCACTACATCACTAATGGATGTTTTAATAATATTGGCCCGTAGGCACTACATCACTAATGGATGTTTTAATAATACTGGCCCGTAGGCACTACATCACTAATGGATGTTTTAATAATACTGGCCCGTAGGCACTACATCACTAATGGATGTTTTAATAATTCTGGCCCGTAGGCACTGCATCACTAATGGATGTTTTAATAATACTGGCCCGTAGGCACTACATCACTAATGGATGTTTTAATAATTCTGGCCCGTAGGCACTGCATCACTAATGGATGTTTTAATAATACTGGCCCGTAGGCATTGCATCACTAATGGATGTCTTTATAATACTGGCCCGTAGGCATTGCATCACTAATGGATGTCTTTATAATATTGATCACCTTCATTGGTGATTTAACCCACGATTTATATATCATTTAGTTGGGTTTTGAAATCCTTAAAGGATTATTGTATAAGAATGACGTGCGTGATTTTAACGAATCACATCTGCCATGAATGTTAACATGCGTACAGAGGTTAACAGGGAATTTAGAATCTTTTCAATTAGGTCGTACCATCTTGACTAGATCTTAACAGACCCCAAGCTAGGTTTCACCCTTTTAAGATTCTTTATTTAGGCAGATCAATATAAAAGGAATGGTTTTGATTTATTTTTATATATATTAAAACAAAACTCATAACATACATTCCAAAATCTCAAATACAATTACATATTGCCCTAAACGGGTCTTTCAAATAGTACATACCTCCATAGAGGTTTTAAAAATAAGTGACAAGTCCACGCAGGGACTAGTACAAGATAGGTGTCCATGCAAGGACTAAAGGTAAGTCCACGTAGGGACTGAAATACGATAAGTTGCCCACGCAGGGACTTATTTCAAAGTAGAAATTACATTAGTACAACTATTAAGGGCTAATGGTCACGTTTCTTCTTTTTGCCCTTTAGTAGGTTCGCCAAGCCCTTGAGAAATCCTCGGTGGCTTTTCTTTTCTTCCTCGAACTCTCTCTCCACTCGATCTAGTCGATGGAGTATTTCTTCCTGTTCAGGAGGAGAGAAACGTGGTTGCGGCGCTTGATGCGGAACTGGAGGTCTGGGAGGTATTGGATACCCATGAGCTGAGTAATCCGGTGGTCCCATGTTTCCATGTGCTCCGTCAGGGTAGCGCGCATTATATCTAGCCGACACCACATATGGGTCGCGCTCATAGCCGTAGTTGTATTGTGCTTGTGATGGTTCAAACGGGTTGTAAGCCGTTGGACCTGTGTAAGCTGGTATGGGTTGGTCACACCCAAACGGTGGCGAATTTCGTGCAGTAGGTGCGGAGTTCGCCTCCTGTATAGGACTTGAAGGTCCTTCTTCTTGTAGCGGCGGATAGTGGCTACTACTAGAATGTCGAGGAGTGCTGAAGTGGATACCCCCTCCTCCTCGTGTAGACATACGAGCATTTGTCCTCCTACGCCTCGGCGGATCAGGTATTACTGGTTGCGCCGGTGGCGGAGGTGGTGGCGTAACTGCCTCAAAGCGTGAATCCTCAGAGGGATCCTGTGGATGTCTTGGTTGTTGAGATGTCTGTTGAGGTGGTGTGTAGTACCACTCATGTCGGTCAAACATCGCTTGGAAACTGTCAGGTCCTTGATAGGGCGTTCCATGGAAGAATGACCCATCAGAAACTTCTATCGGATGCGTGGGCGTACCACGAGCTGGTTCAGTAGGATCCTCATCTTCCTCCATGGGATCTTCAGAAAAGTGGTCTTGTGGCCCTAGTGGAACAAAACCTGAAGGTTCCTGTATGTAGTCAGCCGGATTAAACTGACCTATGTAGTAGGGAGTAGGGTCGTCGTAATTTCGGTGCGATACTGAACGTTGTAGGGGTATGAAGGAAGGTTGTGGGTTGTTGGGATTATTTTCTGAGTCTGGCCCAAAGGAGTGCCGGTAGGATGGCGTCGAGCTGTGCGAAGTGGAATGCCTCGCGGGTTCGTAAAGATCTCTTCGTCGTTGTGGCTCTTCGCTCCGTGTCATCGAAGGATGTCTTGTACCAGATGGTCCAGCTTCGCTATCGTGATGTGTCACGATTTCTCCTCGGCCTCTTCTTCCCCTTCCTCTTCCTCGGAATATAACAGGTGGCATTTTCCTGCTCCAAAACTTATAAAATATTAAATCGAAAATAAAGACAAAAAGGAGCAATAATCCGAATTTGTCCTAAGTTATTGTCTAGACTCAAGTATGTGCAATTGTGTCACTGAGATTAAACACAATAGGATAGTGTTTAATTCACTCAATGTTGGCTCTGATACCAACCTGTCACACCCCGATTTCCACGTGTCTCACCGGTGGGGGATTACCGTGACGATGTTGGCAACAATATAGTCAAACCACACAATTATATAATGCACAGCGGAAGCATAAGATAAATATGTAAATTTCAACCTCTGATTGTAATATCAAAATGTATTAATCTTTTTGGGGAAAATACGTCAGTTTACACTGGTAAATACATTCAACTGACACATTTGAAAATGTTTATTAAAATTGATTTGAATGCACAAGGCACAAACTCTTTTATAACTTGGGAAAATTCATAATGATCTTGTGAACGTTTTACATGTTCTTTTATGCGTTCAGTAGCCCGGGTCGTGCCGGGTTAAAGATTTATAGACACACCACGTTTGCGTAAAACCGTAGTATGAAAACCAACGGCTACGTCTTTTAATTTTAATGTCGACACTTTATACCGGGTGTACGCCTACACCGGGATGTCGATGGTCGTGGCCATTTCGTAAAATGATGCCAAGGATATCCGGGACAACGGTCATTAAACCCCCCCAAAGGCTTATAAGCAACAAAACTGTTTAAATGAGCCAATCATATTTAATCAATTAACCACCTAAGCGATGGAATTATATAATGCTCAATCAAGCGGTATTAATATACCGTAACCCAAGCCCATATAGGGGAAATAAGTTAAAGTATTTACCTTTGCAAGTATATTCCTTAATGTAGATCAAATCACCGATAGCTTTTACTGGGGCTCCTAATCTGGAACGAAGGTTTTAATTAACCTCTTAGAATCCTAACGGTCCTTATATTAGCCGTAGCTTAAACCGGTTGATTCCGATACATAGATATGGTTAATTCGCACGGAAAGGCGAAAACCGAGAATGGAGTATGATTTGGACCCAACAAGTTCAGAGACTTGTTTTATATGGGTTTATAGTTCATACTCTGGATTTTGGGGTTCAAATAATATAATTTGACCCATATCGGCTATTGCACGAAAACTAGTTTCATGAGCCGTACCGTGTGCGCAAATAGGCGAAACGGTTAACCATAAGTGTCCTACGCTTATTTCCTAAGTCAATATGCCTTAAAAGTATTTTGGTATCAGTAGGATACCTTCCGTGACGCCCGTAACGAGTTTAAGTTTATATTATGCCCCGTAGGGGCTTTTCGGTCATTTTAAAGACTTTAAAAGGGCTTTTCGAGTTCTACAGGAAATCTGAGTTTCCCGAACAGCTTATAAAGCTTAAAATACTTTATTTATTATTTAAAACCAGTAGCAACTGGAATCGGGTCAAAAGACCTTGTAGAACTCATGTTTTGGCCGAAAAGGGCATATTCGGTATTAACCGAACCGTAGCCATAACCGCAGGTTATGAGCAAGGTAAAAATTATTAAAAATCTTTAAAATTCCCAAAATATTATTTTACCACAGTGGGTAAAAGTTTTGGTGACGAAAACTTGGGTTAGATGGGCGTTAAGCTAATTGCGCCGTTAATTACAAAACTTTCTTAAAAGTGCGCCTTTTAGCATAACTCTCATTCTAGGCCTCGGATTGACGTGAAACTTTAAGGACATGCTTATAATTTAACAAGCAAGGTTTTGGTCCGTTCACGTGTCCGAAATACTCGTTTTAATTTTAAAAGGCCGTTACGGTCAACTTTTAGGCGAATGACGGAAATACGTAAAAGACTCGGATAACTCATGAACCGACCACAGAGGCGTATACCAACATGTGACCTGGTCCTAAGAGAGTCCTAAGGTATATTTATACCTCACTAAAACGGGTCAGAACTGAAGTCAAAGCAAAAGTCAAACTTTTGCGACATTCGGCTCCGAACCGATTCTATATAGTAAATGATCGATTCAAACGAGCGCAAACATGTTTATATACTTATTATCATGTTTTATGATTATCAAAACAGGTTCCATAACATATATTACAGATTATGCCTAAATCGCTAAAATAGCTTTCTGTTGACTTTTTAACCGCACGTTTGACTCGACATTTGACATAGTTAGAGTGGTGATCAGGGGGAACCATTTTAGATGTTTATTACCCACATAAATACCAACTCATAACCACTTTTGATTCGTCATAAGACTGAACCATTACTGATTTATTGTAAAGTCAAACCGTAGTTACGACGGTTTGGTTTTTAGCTAAATACTAAGCAAATGTGGAACCACAAAGGTTGAATTACTTACAGAAGCTTAAGAGAAGCCTTAAGAACACAGGGGAATGCTTTAGAGCTCTTGGAATGATCAGATGAGTGAGTTTTGAATGTGATGAATGTTGTGAGCACAATGGTGCTATTTATAGCCAAGAACAAGGCCTAAAATCATTACACAACATGCTACTACTGATCATGATGATGGGCATATGTCCCCTAAGGTGTATGGGTCAAATGTAGGGTGCCCATGCCTCATTTATTGGCTCATGATCGTTCAAAAGCTTCAAAAGCCAAGTAGTTACAACAATTCTGCATCTGGGCACTTTACGCGACCCGCATGGGAGTTCCCATGCACTATAACGCGGGTCGCCTGAGTTTAATAAATCAGATGCGTAATTGAGGTGGCTCGCGGCCCGCCTCAACTTAAACATAACCTTCACGCGGGTCGCGAGAGGTTAAGATTTCAGAATTTTTAAATCTTTTGTTATGATTACAGAATCTGGCCATTAATAACGAAATCTTTCGTAATGATTTACCTGACCTTTCGGGTTTGAAGGGGTAACTTTGCGGTTTGGCCCTCGGTTATTTACCGATAGGGGCCTCGTGTTATTTACCCGCATTATTAAGTCCCCGGTTTATTTATTAATTATATTGGAAAGCCTTAACTTTCACTGTTGACGCTTTTAACCCTTCTTCTACGAATTCGATCGTAACTTTCTCGTTTCATATCGAAACTTCGCGAAATTCATATATATTATTTTAGTGAGGGTATAATACCGTTACAAAGTCTTTGGAACGTTAAAGGGTCACTCAGAGGTATTATTAAACATGTTGACACAGTTAACCCCTGTAGTTTGTAATCTCTCACTTTCTTCCGCGTTTTGTTTTTGTACGATCTATAATTTATTCGTTTGAAGGTTTAAGCATTATTTAGGGATACTATACAGTATATTTACCCTTGTTGACATTTATAACCCTCGAATTTATATACTTTCAAGGTTTGTCAAAATTAGTCCTTTATTTATTATAGATGCCACGTGTAAACAAATGACACGTGTTAACACATCATTGGACACAAAAATTCGAGGTGTTATAGTTGGGTATCATTCCGTTAAAGTGCTTAATTGTTCTGTAAAGTGTCCTTTATAATGCTTTTTGTGTCACAATTAATCCCCGACACTTTAGAAGGTATACATGGTCATTTTGTCAAGTTTTTGCACATTACTAGCATATTTAAATGCTGAATTTTATTTAAGAGTGCAGAATTTTGCAGTGTAAGTATGTTTTAGGAACTTCCCGGCACTATAACTATCACCTAGTGACGCAGTTTTATAATCCTCACCTCCCTACACTCCCTACTAGTGTAGTAATCTACTCCCGGCTGATACTGGCCTCAGAACAATGTCTGTTTTGGTGCTGGTAATGTCAGCATGTTTTCTGGGTTATCCGCGCACTGTGCTAACTGTGCTTTGTGCATCGAGTTTGTCACTAATGTTTGTATATAATAAATGGAGTGACAGTATGAAGGTGATGCATGTGTATGTATGTAACAGAAATCAGCAAGCAGTTAAATCAACAGTTGTAATCAACACAGTCATTAAGCACAAATTAAATATAAATTAATTGTACGGATACCTGTAATTCTTAGGGTTGTCACATTCTCCCCCCGTTAAGAAAATTTCGTCCTCGAAATTTGTACTACCTTAACCCCCTTATGGTTACGTCACACGTGTATGTGTATGAATAATATCGAGGTGAAAAATCACCAAATCGACTCAAACCTTACTCATATCAGGTGAGTCCAAGAATATATAACAACCCGAATCCTATGTTTAAAAGGTGTGTGCTTTTAGCATTTGATGTCAAAGGTACGCGACGTACTTGACGTATAGTCTAGTGTAATCCAGCTAGCAGGGGGGGTCCATAAAAGGAGATTTAACTAATAAGATTCTCAAACGATCGGTTGCAATTTGCAGACGAGTTTTCACAAACCATAGCATCTGCTATAAGAATTCAAAATTAACAAGCCAACATACTAGTAAAATGATATGTCAACCCTCGAATAATTGAGTGGTGAGGTTTAGTGTGTTGATACTTTTGAATTGCGCAAGTACGGCGAATGAAATACAAGTGAGTCTAGTGTATCATTGTCTTGATTCGTAGTTGCATCAAAAATGTTTAAATGGCAAGTCAAACGAAAGTATATGCAGTTTTGTGTGAAACGGTTGACCATGATTAGCACAAGCTACAAGTTTGTAATGACACCACAAGGCGTCGTACCGACGTAACTCAAGTATAGGGGTGACTGAACAATTTCACCGTGTTTGAAATCCAATGAATATGTACCGAAACGGGCCAGAAGATTTGATTTACACAATGTCATAGAGTTTTCAGTTGAATATGGAACACCAAAGAGCCACTGTTTTTAGTCGAAAGTGGGAGAGCAAATAAGTACCGCAAGGCATTCGATTAATCAAAAAAGAATTGTTAGGAGGTACACCGTGATATGAAATGAATCTATGTACCTTTGTCTCAACACACAACTGCTTTGAGACCGATTTCATCGTGATAAACAAGACGGATTTAGGGCAAATTATCAAATAATTAACTAAATCCGTGAGTGATCAAATAAGCGCAAGTTTCAATTTTGGGAAAATACCCCCACAAGGTATCGTAACCAACAATGATTTAGTGAAGTCGTAGACCAAACAAGTCTACTACGACTCGAAACAAAAGAATCTTTGCCAAAGTACTAGAATATGATGCTCTCAATACATCATATGGCGTCTCAAATCAAACATGTGAACTGGACAAGTTCAAGCAATCGAACTTAGTTTCAGCGTAACCCGACAATGAACGTACATATCAACAAGGGAATCTTGGCACGGTAGCAAACATAAACCTTGAAAGAAAGCAGTTTCAAGAAAGTGTGTTGACTTTATAACAAAAGAGTCAACAATAACAATAATGTAGGTCATTTGAATCACGAATCAGTAATTAGGTTTAGCAAGGTAATATTTAAATTTCAATGAAATGTTTGTTCGAAACAAAACCACATGCATAGCAAATGATGCATGTGTGTCATGAAAGTTTCCGAGTACTGAAACAATGAGTACTTACTAAAATGAAGAAATGACCAAGTATCGAAACAAATGTGTGTCCGCTCTCAGCGAAGAAAATTAACGTGATGCAACTACCATTAAGGGGAGTAGAGATGCAAACATATACTCGCTAGAAGTAAAAGAAATTCAAGTACTCTCTGTTTGGTCTATGGCATTGGCATATGCATCAGGTTAATGGTGTCAGTTCGAGTTAACGGATGTGATTCCTAAGTAACAACCTGCGTGGGTTTTTGGACCTGGTTCCCGATGGTCCTAAGTACATGTTTCCTAGATTTGTAGAGTTTCGTATTCGGTGTAGGATCGTTCTGTGCATCGTGTAGGAAACACCATTCATGTGCACGTTTAAAACAAGTCATTGTCTCACAATTTCCCCGGTACACTTTCTTCCGGAATTTACAGCTACTTGATCATCAATCAGTTGGAAACTACTGGTTGGATCCTCGCAGTTAGTTGAGTAAGAAATTCGTTAGTTTGTAGCAAGAGTCACTGGCTCTTGTTGGCTAGCTCGTTCGGCTCCTGGTAGTTTGATGTTCATTTGAAAATCATCGTCCCTTCTCTTGTTGAGCAAAACTGGGGTTACCCCACATGGAAATTTTGGTCTGTTATCTTCCTTCCCTATCCATTACTGAAATTACACTGACAATCCTTGCGTTTTCGAAGGTGAAATCCGTTAGGGTGCGTTGGTTGCAGGCGCGATGCCAGGAATCAAACCGATGCAAAAATTCGACTTGTCGTTGAGGAGATTACTCTGGCAAGTCTTTGAGGAAGACTCCAGGATATTCTCTGATCACGGGGGTATCTTCGAGTTTTAGTTCTTCGGCTCCCTTGTCCCCGATATGAGCCAGAAAACAACACATCATTTCCGCAACAACTTTCGTGCCCTCAAGTAATTCGTGATCTGTAGAGGCGTATCCTGCTTTGTGAGTCGAGATCGTTCCTTCCTTCGTCATTGGGATGCGAACATGAATCTTTGCTCGATCGCTTGGCCACTAATCCATCCCAATTACCACGTTGAAGCTTCCCAACTCAACTGGCAATAGATCTAGCGTAAACTTATGCTCTCCGGGTTCTATCTTGCCGATTCCACTTACTTCGTTGGTTTCCACTAGCTTCCCGTTAGCTAATACTATCGTGTGCGGATTATCCAACTTACTTGCTACTAAACCAAGTATACTCTCACTCTAGAGGTGCGAAGCTAAAATTTGCAACAGTATCAAGTAGCACAGACACATAACGTTGAGTAATATGGGACGTACCGATATCCACGCTTGGATTCCTGGAGTGCTCCCCTAGCTCTGCTACTGAGCTTTTATCCCTGTGCCTGATTCTTCTTGGGGCACTATTTTCTGAAATGCTTTTTTTCTTCCACAGTTAAAACATCCTTGTGTGTTGGACCGTGATCTGACCCTGAATAGTCAGTGAAGAATGTTCATCTTCACGTACGAAGGCGGAATCAACGTATATGAAGTTACAACAGCTTTCTTATTCAATTCCTTTCTTTTTATTGCATTCTGATTACAAATTGACAGAGTTTTAGTACCAAATGCTCTCAACAGATCCGCTTCAATGTACAACAACTACTAACTAGGTTCGCTTGAATGTCCCTATATATAGTGTGTGTAGGTTCGCTTCAACGGACATGCCGTATAAGCGAACCAGCCAACTTGACATATAAGCAGACCATATGAAGACCATATAAGCGAACCTACTTAAACCCTATGAGCGGACCTATAACATAACATGTTCAAATAAGCGGATCTATTACATAATACATGATCTTGACTTTCAAGACCCTATCTTGACCTCCTTTGACCTAAGACCTATTGCAGACGTAGTCAACAGACATTCCATGCATCAACAGACTCCCCCTTGGATGTTGACTGTGACAACTGTGCTCTGTAATCAATGTACGATGTAAAACAATGTTGTTAATTAATAAAACAATGTGCTTTGGTGTTATTATATGTGTTTTTGCGTTATTATGTGAGTATTTGTGTTTGGTGATTTTGCAATTCGATTCGATTCCGATTTCAAGCTCTAAATCACTTTCTGGAAGGTTATATGCGCACGAATGCGTAAATATAACCAGTTTAACGCAACAAACACTCCGGAATAGTGAAATAGGCTTAACATACCTTAAATAACCTCCACATAACTTAGAAATAAGTTTTGGATGGTTTGGTGTGTTGAAATCAAGTTTGTTCGATCACAGGGACTATTTGTGTCAAACTGCGAAACTATACCGATTTGTATGGTAACGAACATTCCGGTACTTGATCATAAGTTAAACATACCCTAAATAACCTTTACATAGCTTAGAAATAGGCTTTGAGGGGTTCGGTATGCTAAAACAAACTTTATTGATCAATAGGGACTAAAAGCGTCAAAAAGTGCATAAGTTTGCATTTTCACGCATATCTTACGTTCTGAATATATCCGGACATCCAAAAATTTATGTAAGCATTAAAATATTTTATTTTAGTGTTTGGCATGATAAAATTCCATTCGTCGCTTAATTTGGATCGTTTTTGCGTTCGTTACGACTTCCGTCGTAATTAAGCGAATAACGCAACCGTACGACCAAACGAACCGACATCCGAGATATTTTTGAGTATGTTTTGAGTTCCCTATACTTTAACTTCATTTTGGAGGCTTAAACGTGTCGAAAATGGACTTAAAAGCATGCAGGGGCTAAAACTGTCATTTTTCAAAGTTGCTGCTGATCTGACCTGGCCTGGCGGCCCGCCTACACTTCTGGTAATTCTCAAGCGGGCCGCATCAGACTCCCAGTTATGCAATTTTGTTGCAAACAGCTGTTTACAGCTGTTAATCACTTCAAAACCACTTGCAACTAGTTTCTAGCAATCCTAGGGGCTCCCATGGGTTTGTAATTCAGTGGGTGTGTGTTGTACGGCTCAGATTTATCGCTTGGGGAACAAGAAACGATCCCAACGGTCCTACGTTTCCTATAAATACCCCCCCCCCATGTTTGCTCATTTTTCCCTCACATTTGAATCTGATTCAACACTCTCTAAGTGGAAGTTTATAAGCTTCCTACCTGAGAGTGAATCGGGTTCGAATCTTGCGGGGACCTTCTATAAGTATTCTTTCGCGTTTTTCTTTTGTTTTAGCGTTAAAGTCAAACTGTGTTTGACTTTCTGCTTTGACCAGTTTATGGTCAACGCGAAGTTCGTTTGAACTTCATAACGTGAGAGTAATCACGATGGTTATAGTCCCTAGTGAATATACCTACTGATTACCACGTTATCTAGGCTCAGTGGCGAGTCGTAGTTTCGGCCAAAATGCGTTTTCTCGCGTATCTTGTAACCAAACTACTCTAGGATGTCAAAACCGTTTGTTTTGATATCAAAACCCGTTTTCTAACTTAACTAAACATGTTTCGACATGTTTAGCTCGTCGCTTTTTAGTTTAGTGCTTATGTAGAGTCGTAAGTCAAGCGGACTAAACACCCGCTTAGACTTTCGAACACGACCCGTTTGGTCGATCATTAGGATCCGACCAAACACGTTTAGTGACCATAGTAGCGTAGGGAATAACCTTCCGGGGTTATACCTTATGGTCACATAGGTTTGATTAGTCGCATGATAAGTAGTTTATGTGCCCTTGGTAAATTACCAAAATACCCTCTTCATACATAATTGGTAATTAAGCATATGTAACTTAAACTTTTGACACGTAACTGATTATGTAACATAATTAAACATGTATGGGCATATAATACTTGTCATAGGACTAGTTAGACGTCTCGAACGCGCTTTTGCGTGCACGACGCGTTAAAGTAGCGTAAGCTACCTTAATGGGTCGCGATGGGTCGAAAGCACTTAGGTTAGGTTCCGATTTAGGATATAGGCTTTGTTAAACCATATCACATGAGTTCCAACACTCATTTGGTTTACAAGACCTCATTCTGTCCGATCTTCCGATTTAGGCGTATATTGTTTGACTAGTTGTTCGATTACTAGGTGCTACTTGATTCCTTTGGTTTGCTTGAGTTTGTTGGAATTCTATTTGATCGAGGATACTTTGCACTACATGTGAGTACATAGTTCCCCTATTTTATTGTTTTTAAATGTTTTGGGGTGATTCATATGTACGAAATGTTTTCAAGGTTTAAACGAGGATTTCAAAAACGATTAAAACGATTTTTACTAAACTAAGAACGATTTCGATAAAGTGAACGAACTTGTTGGTTGTAGTTACATAACGAATGACATTCATTAGCATTGATCAAGCCGACCAGTATTAGGTTATGGTACCATAGGATCTGACAAATCCCGTTACTTTACTACACCCATGGTTATGTGTGGGGGTTGTGGGTAGCGACTGAATCTGATGTTTGTTAACTTACCCTTTGGTCGTTTGTTAATACGAGAACGAGTTGAACGATGGACGAGTCACAAAGGTTTGAATGTTGTTAGCGAGACGACCATAAATAGTTTTTCACAATTAAAACGAGGATGATTTAAACGATTTTAAACGAGTTAACGATTTCGAAACGATTTTAACAACTTAAACAATTTGGGTGGACGATTGGTTTTGATTAGTGTTTAGATAACGGGACGGGTGTAATGTGATGAAAGCATGGTGGATACGCCGCTGGTACTTCCTATATATAAGTGTTTTCATCATATTACATATTGTGGCGTTATTTAGTTCACTTGGGTAAACGATTTTGAAATGATATCATACAACGATGTTTTACTAAGAGATATAAACTAGACGAGTTTTTAACAAGTTTTTACAAGATGTTTTACAAGTTGGTTTTCTAAAACAAATGTTTTTGGGTTAAGAAGCATGGCTACGAGATTTTATAAATCATAATCAACTTGATTTGAGTTGGTTAACTATGTTGCAATACATTTTTCAAAACAAGGTTTGTATTTTGACTCTTGTAGTCTAATAAAGTACTGCAACATATAAACGGGCCAAAATTCCGATACTCTTATAAAACCTATGTACTCGCCAGCATTTCTTTGCTGACTAAGTTTTTACATATGTTTCAGGTGTCGATGCTTGATTGATTTCTAGGATGCATGCGTCACATAGGATCTGGACAAGGCCTTAGTGACATAATAACTATGATAGACGATATAAAACTTGTTTGTTCTATGTGTTAAGACAATGTAATGTGTAATATTATCAATAAAACGAAACTATTTTTGAATCCATAGTTGTGAAACAATTATTCTGTTGCAACACTCCCCGACGTTTCCGCCATGGTTGTTGTCCTACGTGGTCGGGGTGTGACAGAGAAGTTGGTATCGGAGCCAATGGTTATAGGGAATTAGGTTATTAGTAATGCATTGACCTAGACTATAACTTTAGGACCCCAACGCAAGTTTCTTTGCATTTAGATTTTAAAACAATACCGTCACCTATCCTTAGGTGATAACCACAATGAGAACGCTAAGTTCGAATCCGTTTTGAAAACTAATCATCCGTTCTAGGATGATTTATTACTAGGTTTTGATCCCTTTTGTTATAAGGTTTTGAACCCTTTAAGTTTTCGAAATCTCGTCAGAGTTTGGGTCTAAATAGTGTGAACACGTGCAAATTGGAAGAGTGGGTGCCTGTACTCTGAGTTTTCTGTCTAAGGCTAGAGTGTTCGTACAAATCCACAGTATCGGACCAGTCACTCTTACCTGGGAACTCTTGGGGTGAGTGTCCACTTATAGGCGAGCATGTCTTCGGCGATACATAATTTTTGATCTATTTACTTTGATTAGTCACTCCGTGTCGTTTGTTTGTTCGATGTAACGAACAAATGATCGCCTTTATGCTATTTTGAAGGTATTTTCAATACCTCTTTTTCTTTTCAACCTCACTCGTTTCTCTTATGTCCTTATTAGACAATGCCTCCTCGTCGTGAAGCACAATCTTTCACTATTGAAGAAATCGCAGCCCTGGTCTCTCAGCAAGTGGCTGCTGTACTTCCAGGCGTTGTGACCCAAGCCCACGAGGTATACAACAACAACAATAACAACAATGCGCCGTGCAACTTCAAGAGCTTCAATTCTGCTAAGCCTCTAAAGTTTTCTGGGTCGCAAGGAGCAACTGCGCTCTTGCAGTGGTTTGAGAGTATCGAGGGCACATTCCGACACGTCCAGTGTCCGAATGCGCGGAAGGTTGAATTTGCTTCTAGTGTGTTTGAGAAGCGAGCGCTTACCTGGTGGAATGGTGTTATGCGCGATAGGGGTGCCGAAGTGGCATTGGCACAAACGTGGGATGAGCTTCGGGCTCTCATGATGAAAGAGTTTTGTCCCAGTCACGAGATTCGGGCTTTGGAACGAGAGTTTGACGATTTAAAGCAAGATGGGGCTGAACACCGTGCGTACACGGATCGTTTTGAGGAACTCAGTCTGTTGTGTCCCACCATGGTTACCCCTCTAGAGAAGGCAATCGAGAGATATATCGATGGTTTGCCCGATTCCATTCAGGATATTGCAATCGGTGTTAATCCTACTACCCTTCGTCAAGCAATCGAGTTGTCTGCTACCCTGACTGAATCTCAAGTCAGGAAGGGTAAACTCACCCGCAAGGGTGATAAAAAGAAGGCGACTGACTCTGGAAAGGACAAGAAAAAGGGTAAGGGTAAGGATAAGGAAAATGAGACGACAAAGAAGTCGAGGAAGCGGAAGGATGCTCAGAATTTCGCTGTTACGGCACAGACTAATCAGAACCCACTGGCTCAGCCTCCTGCGAAGAAGGCGTATGCAGGTACCGCACCTCATTGTGCACGCTGCAACGGTCACCACGTTGCACAGCAAGCTTGCAAGCAATGCACAACGTGTGGTAAGCTTGGGCATTTGGCCAATGTTTGTCGTCTGGGACAAAATAAGGCTGCTCAGGTTCAAGCTCCGGTTCAGGGGAATGCTGCAAGATTCCCACCGGGTTCGTGTTTCAATTGCGGAGAGTTTGGTCACTACCGCAACAACTGTCCAAGACTGGTGAATGCAAACGCGAATGCTAATGCAAACCCGAATGCGAACGTCAACGTCAATGTGAATCCAGCACGTGGACGAGTGTATAACATCAATGAGGCAATCAACGATGCAGCAGTGAACGATTAGTATTTTGTATTCCTCTGGTTGCTATCTTTTAACATTTAAAGACAATGCGGTTGTTATATAAATAAAAATTTGTGGTTTTTATTTTTGTGAACCAATGCAATTGTATGAATGTTTGATGCAACCTTATGATGTCAATACAAAAACAAACCACTCGTGTGAGTTTGTCATCTTTTTTTTTTATGATCGCTTGTGATCTCCCCTAGAACCTTAAACGCCCGTTTCTTTTGAGAAACAAGAGCCCAAAGCTATCTACGAAAAAGATATGTTGCTTTCCTAGCACATGTCACCGAGGAGAAAGTCAAGAGCAAGAGTATTCAGGATATTCCGACTGTTCGGGATTATCCAGAGGTGTTTCCTGATGAACTGCCTGGTTTGCCTCCAGTTCGTCAAGTCCTGTTTTATATTGACCTTGTACCCAATGCCAACCCGTCTGCAAAAGCACCTTATCGTCTTGCACCGTCGGAGATGCAAGAGTTATCGAAACAGCTTCAAGAGTTATCTGATAAAGGATTCATCCGTCCGAGCTTTTCGCCTTGGGGAGCTCCTGTCCTCTTCGTGAAAAAGAAAGATGGACCTTTTCGAATGTGTATCGATTATCGTGAGCCGAATAAGCTCACCATCAAGAATCGTTATCCCCTACCTCGAATAGATGGTCTCTTCGACCAGCTGCAAGGTGCTTCATGCTTTTCCAAAATCGATCTGCGTTCTGGGTATCATCAACTTCGTATTCTCGAAGAAGATATTCCCAAAACTGCTTTCCGCTCAAGATATAGGCACTATGAGTTCACTGTCATGCCCTTTGGTTTGACAAATGCTCCAGCCATCTTTATGGACTTAATGAATAGGGTCTATAAACCTTATTTAGACAAGTTCATCATTGTGTTCATCGACGATATTTTTATCTATTCGAAGTCTCGAACCGAGCACGAGCAACACCTTCGCTTAACATTGGAACTCCTGAAGAAGGAACAACTTTTCGCTAAATTCTCCAAGTGTGAATTCTGGCTTAAAGAAGTTTAATTCTTGGGTCATATAGTCAATGAGCAGGGTATTCATGTGGATCCATCCAAGATTTGTTGCTATTAAAGACTAGAATACACCAACAACACCCACAAAGATTCGATCTTTTCTTGGTCTTGCTGGTTATTATCGTCAATTCAATTTCAACTTCTTAAATCGCGGTTCCACTCACTGCTTTGACTCAAAAGAATAAGCCTTTTGAGTGGAGACCCAAACAAGAAGAAGCGTTCCAAACGCTTTTTGATCTTCAAACTCGTGTTCTTCTAGCTCAGTAATTTTGTGTTTCACAAAATTTAATGGGTACGGAATTACCACATCAGCTTGAGCTCGAAACGAAGGACGATGAGTTGCTCTATTTCAAGGATCGTTTGTGGATTCCAAAACAAGACGACCTTCGCACCTTGGTAATGGACGAATCTCGCAAGTCTCGATATTCTATCCATCCTGGTGCTGATAAACTTGCAAAGATTTATGTTGATGAGATTATATCACGACATGATGTTCCTTTGGATATTCACCCGACTTTTCACGTGTCCAATTTGCGAACGTGTTTAGCTGACGCTGATCTTCACATTCCTCTCGACGAGATCCGAATCGATGATACGATGCACTTTGTCGAGAAACCCGTGGAGATAGTGGATCGTACATTCAAGCAGTTGAAGGACAAACGAATTCATTTGGTTAAAGTTCGTTGGGAGTCCAAACGTGGCCCAGAATTTACTTGGGAACGTAAGGACCA
This sequence comes from Helianthus annuus, assembly GCF_002127325.2. Lineage (NCBI taxonomy): Eukaryota > Viridiplantae > Streptophyta > Magnoliopsida > Asterales > Asteraceae > Helianthus > Helianthus annuus. The sequence continues at coordinate 98,100,940 of NC_035441.2, forward strand.
GATGATGACCAAATATCCACATTTGTTTTCACAAGCTTCCTCTAGTTAAAATTTCAGGACGAAATTTCCTGAAGTAGGGGAGACTGTGACAACTGTGCTCTGTAATCAATGTACGATGTAAAACAATGTTGTTAATTAATAAAACAATGTGCTTTGGTGTTATTATATGTGTTTTTGCGTTATTATGTGAGTATTTGTGGTTGGTGATTTTGCAATTCGATTCGATTCCGATTTCAAGCTCTAAATCACTTTCTGGAAGGTTATATGCGCACGAATGCGTAAATATAACCAGTTTAACGCAACAAACACTCCGGAATAGTGAAATAGGCTTAACATACCTTAAATAACCTCCACATAACTTAGAAATAAGTTTTGGATGGTTTGGTGTGTTGAAATCAAGTTTGTTCGATCACAGGGACTATTTGTGTCAAACTGCGAAACTATACCGATTTGTGTGGTAACGAACATTCCAGTACTTGATCATAAGTTAAACATACCCTAAATAACCTTTACATAGCTTAGAAATAGGCTTTGAGGGGTTCGGTATGCTAAAACAAACTTTATTGATCAATAGGGACTAAAAGCGTCAAAAAGTGCATAAGTTTGCATTTTCACGCATATCTTACGTTCTGAATATATCCGAACATCCAAAAATTTATGTAAGCATTAAAATATTTTATTTTAGTGTTTGGCATGATAAAATTCCATTCGTCGCTTAATTTGGATCGTTTTTGCGTTCGTTACGACTTCCGTCGTAATTAAGCGAAAAACGCAACCGTACGACCAAATGAACCGACATCCGAGATATTTTTGAGTATGTTTTGAGTTCCCTATACTTTAATTTCATTTTGGAGCCTTGAAATGGGGTTAACAGGGATTAAACGTGTCGAAAATGGACTTAAAAGCATGCAGGGGCTAAAACTGTCATTTTTCAAAGTTGCTGCTGATCTGACCTGGCCAGGCGGCCCGCCTACACTTCTGGTAATTCTCAAGCGGGCCGCATCAGACTCTCAGTTATGCAATTTTATTGCAAACAGCTGTTTACAGCTGTTAATCACTTCAAAACAACTTGCAACTGGTTTCTAGCAATCCTAGGGGCTCCCATGGGTTTGTAATTCAGTGGGTGTGTGTTGTACGGCTCAGATTTATCGCTTGGGGAACAAGAAACGATCCCAACGGTCCTACGTTTCCTATAAATACCCCCCCCCCCATGTTTGCTCATTTTTTCCTCACATTTGAATCTGATTCAACACTCTCTAAGTGGAAGTTTATAAGCTTCCTACCTGAGAGTGAATCGGGTTCGAATCTTGCGGGGACCTTCTGTAAGTATTCTTTCGCGTTTTTCTTTTGTTTTAGCGTTAAAGTCAAACTGTGTTTGACTTTCTGCTTTGACCAGTTTATGGTCAACGCGAAGTTCGTTTGAACTTCATAACGTGAGCGTAATCACTATGGTTATAGTCCCTAGTGACTATACCTACTGATTACCACGTTATCTAGGCTCAGTGGCGAGTCGTAGTTTCGGCCAAAATGCGCTTTCTCATGTATTTTGTAACCAAACTACTCTAGGATGTCAAAACCGTTTGTTTTGATATCAAAACCCGTTTTCTAACTTAACTAAACATGTTTCGACATGTTTAGCTCGTCGCTTTTTAGTTTAGTGCTTATGTAGAGTCGTAAGTCAAGCGGACTAAACACCCGCTTAGACTTTCGAACACGACCCGTTTGGTCGATCATTAGGATCCGACCAAACACGTCTAGTGACCATAGTAGCGTAGGGAATAACCTTCCGGGGTTATACCTTATGGTCACTTAGGTTTGATTAGTCGCATGATAAGTAGTTTATGTGCCCTTGGTAAATTACCAAAATACCCTCTTCATACATAATTGGTAATTAAGCATATGTAACTTAAACTTTTGACACGTAACTGATTATGTAACATAATTAAACATGTATGGGCATATAATACTTGTCATAGGACTAGTTAGACGTCTCGAACACGCTTTTGCGTGCACGACGCGTTAAAGTAGCGTAAGCTACCTTAATGGGTCGCGATGGGTCGAAAGCACTTAGGTTAGGTTCCGATTTAGGATATAGGCTTTGTTAAACCATATCACATGAGTTCCAACACTCATTTGGTTTACAAGACCTCATTCTGTCCGATCTTCCGATTTAGGCGTATATTGTTTGACTAGTTGTTCGATTACTAGGTGCTACTTGATTCCTTTGGTTTGCTTGAGTTTGTTGGAATTCTATTTGATCGAGGATACTTTGCACTACATGTGAGTACATAGTTCCCCTATTTTACTGTTTTTAAATGTTTTGGGGTGATTCATATGTACGAAATGTTTTCAAGGTTTAAACGAGGATTTCAAAAACGATTAAAACGATTTTTACTAAACTAAGAACGATTTTGATAAAGTGAACGAACTTGTTGGTTGTAGTTACATAACGAATGACATTCATTAGCATTGATCAAGCCGACCAGTATTAGGTTATGGTACCATAGGATCTGACAAATCCCGTTACTTTACTACACCCATGGTTATGTGTGGGGGTTGTGGGTAGCGACTGAATCTGATGTTTGTTAACTTACCCTTTGGTGGTTTGTTAATACGAGAACGAGTTGAACGATGGACGAGTCACAAAGGTTTGAATGTTGTTAGCGAGACGACCATAAATAGTTTTTCACAATTAAAACGAGGATGATTTAAACGATTTTAAACGAGTTAACGATTTCAAAACGATTTTAAAAACTTAAACAATTTGGGTGGACGATTGGTTTTGATTAGTGTTTAGATAACGGGACGGGTGTAATGTGATGAAAGCATGGTGGATACGCCGCTGGTACTTCCTATATATAAGTGTTTTCATCATATTATATATCGTGGCGTTATTTAGTTCACTTGGGTAAACGATTTTGAAACGATATCATACAACGATGTTTTACTAAGAGATATAAACTAGACGAGTTTTTAACAAGTTTTTACAAGATGTTTTACAAGTTGGTTTTCTAAAACAAATGTTTTTGGGTTAAGAAGCATGGCTACGAGATTTTATAAATCATAATCAACTTGATTTGAGTTGGTTAACTATGTTGCAATACATTTTTCAAGGCAAGGTTTGTATTTTGACTCTTGTAGTCTAATAAAGTACTGCAACATATAAACAAGCCAAAATTCCGATACTCTTATAAAACCTATGTACTCGCCAGCATTTCTTTGCTGACTAAGTTTTTACATATGTTTCAGGTGTCGATGCTTGATTGATTTCTAGGATGCATGCGTCACATAGGATCTGGACAAGGCCTTAGTGACATAATAACTATGATAGACGATATAAAACTTGTTTGTTCTATGTGTTAAGACAATGTAATGTGTAATATTATCAATAAAACGAAACTATTTTTGAATCCATAGTTGTGAAACAATTATTCTGTTGCAACACTCCCCGACGTTTCCGCCACGGTTGTTGTCCTACGTAGTCGGGGTGTGACATTGACGTAGTCTTCAGCTCCTGAGTCTTCAGTCTTGGTCTTTTCTCTAACTCTCTGTCTTCTCATCATAAGCATTCTTCACAGGTTTAGAATCACAACTTGACTCCAACTTCCATCTTCCCTTTGACTGTTGATCCAGACTCCCCCTTTCACAGACTCCCCCTCACTGTATGCTAGAATCTGAGAAATCTGGTTCAAGCTTTAACAGTTAGCTTCCATTGGAAATAATGAAGTCCAAACCTGTTACTCAAACAATAACATTACAATCTATCTTTTCAAAATAACTCACAAATTTAATCAGCTTTAGGAATCCACTCAAGTACTCAGGTCCAAGTAAATGACCCTGATTACTCAATTAATCTACCAAGTTCAATTTAATGACCTTGGTTGATCATTTGACGAATCAAACTAATTTTGTAAAAACATTTTCACATTTTTTAAAAAAAAAACATGTAACAAGCATCAACTTAATGAACTTGTTTTAACTTTGAAACCATTTCAATCTCTGACAAAGTAAGCTCTCCTCATTCTTCAGCTCAGAACTATCCTGCATCTGCTTCAATCTCCGAGAATCCAACAATCAACTCTCTACTTCGGTTTGTCAAAAATAAAGCAGAAATAAAATCTTTTTGGATTTTTAAAGTGATCTAAACTAAGAAATGATATGACAGAAAGCTTAAATTGCAGAAAATAAAGAAATTGAACTATATACAAACTTATTTTTGGCGAGCGTGTCAGGGAATCATATCAGCTTTTCAGACAAATTACAAGTACCGTTAAGCTTAATTACATACTCAGACTTAAACAATTCACCTCGATTGTCGATATATTGATCCATCTTAAATTCTCACACAGATTTCAATCTATTCAGGATACGAATTAGATGTTTTAAGAACTTAGCTCAATTCATGTGTCCCACCTCTTGAATATACTCCCGTATCCAGAATCCCAATATTCAGTCTTACATGTGAGTATACTACAATGATATCTGTTCATAAATTAGGTATGTGAGGGCTGAGGGATCTCAGGTCGATACTTCCGTATACGCAGAGAGATATCAGCTTCGACTTTTCAGTATGTCCCTTTAGAGGATCTTTTAGCTACAACGGCAGCGACTATCAATTTTATTGTTTCATCTGCATGCTAAGGGTTTATGCTATGTTTCAAGCATTTTGGAGAAAGTATTAGCCAAGGACTAGGTCAGAACTTCCGTTCAGCAGAAGTCCCGGAATAATACCCCAGACATCATTGAGTATAAAAACCCAGTATATCAGAATACGAGACCTTTCAAACGAGATTTCAGGGATTACCTATATATCCAAGTAGTGTTCCCCACGAATTTCGCAAGTTTAAAATTTTAGATTTATATCCCGAATAAATCTACTAAATGTGCGAAAACCTATCGACACATCATTAGTGAGACTGTTTAACTAATTTAGTCTTTACAATTCTTTAGCATACTGTAATTGTCTAGCCGATGTACTATCATTTTCCCTATTTACACAAGCTCTTTTTCAATTTTATCATGTTTTTGTATTTTTGCATTTTTTACTGTTTTTGTATTTTCTGAGAATAAACTATATACAACTAACTATACTCCCCCTAAATACCAAAACAAGTAAAAAATCGACAAAACATTGCAGATTGTTTCTCGTCTTCATCCACAACAGTACTCTCATCAACGCTCACAATTCCATCCGACACCGAAAGCAATTTCATACCATTAAGTTTTAACAAATATTGAAACCGATTTTTATCAAAAGCTTTGGTATGCAAATTAGCTTTTTGTTCGTCAGTGTGGATTTTCTCAATTCGTATCAACTTTTTCTCGAAGCAATTGTGAATAAAGTGATGACGAATCTCTATATGTTTAGTTTTAGCGTGATGTACTGGATTCTTAGTTATATTTATTGCGGCCTCGTTATCAACAAACAGAGGTGTGTTAAGAAACTGCAAACCGTAGTCGCGCATCTGTTGCTGTATCCACAGGATCTGAGAGCAGCAACTGCTAGCAGAAACGTACTCCGCTTCACATGTAGATAACGCCACAGACGTTTGTTTCTTACACTGCCAGGTAACCAATCTAGGTCCAAAGAACTGGCATCCTGCAGTTGTTGATTTGGTATTGACTTTGCAGCATCCGAAATCCGAATCGGAATACCCTTCGAGCGTAAAATCGCCTTTTCTAGGATACCACAACCCCAATGTGGGTGTTCCTTTCAAGTAACGTAATATCCTCTTGATAATGATCATGTGCGAAGCTCTCGGGTTAGATTGATATCTTGCTGCGAGGCATGTTGGGTACATGATATCAGGACGTGAAGCAGTTAGATACATCAAAGAACCTATCATGGAACGGTAGAACGTTTCATCAGCCCTGTCTCCGGTGAGATCTGGGTGAATCCCATGATTTGTTGCAAGTGGGGTAGCAGCTGGAGTAGAACTTGACATTCCAAATTTCTCTAGAATATCATGCACGTACTTCGTCTGATGAATGAAAATTCCCTCAGGAAGTTGTTCAACTTGTAAACCCAGAAAGAATTTCATCTCCCCCATTGATGACATTTCGAATTTTTGCTTCATCACCTGTTCGAAATCTTTGCACAATTTCTCATTTGTTGACCCAAAAATTATATTGTCTACATAAATCTGAAGGAACAGAAGATGTCCGTCGATCTCTTTAGTGAAGAGAGTGGCATCCACTTTTCCACGTATGAACTTGTTAGCGAGTAGGTGTTGAGACAAAGTCTCGTACCAGGCTCTCGGTGCCTAATGTAGACCATACAACGCTTTGTCCAGCAGATAAACTTTGTTCTTGTGGATTGGGTCAGTAAAGCCCGGCGGCTGACCGACATAAACCTCCTCTTTGACCTTCCCATAAAGAAACGCCGATTTTACATCCAACTGATAAACTTTGAAGTTCTTCCAAGACGCAAATGCTAGGAAAATTCTGATAGCCTCTAGTCGTGCTACAGGAGCATAGACTTCTGTAAAATCAATTCCCTCCTGTTGACTAAAGCCCTGAACAACGAGTCGAGCTTTGTTCCTTACAACCACTCCTCTGTCGTCTCTCTTACACTTGAATACCCATTTTTTATTGATTTTCCTTTGACCATCCGGCAAATCCACTAACTTCCACACTCCTAACTTTTCAAACTGACTTAACTCTTCTTGCATTGCTATGACCCAAGAGTCTTCAGTAAGCGCCTCTTTGTAAGTTCTCAGTTCGACCTGCGAGATAAAACAACTTAATGAAAATTCAGTTTGTAAAGGTGCTACTGTAGAATAAAAACATGTTAAGCCCTGGTCTATTTGACGTCTTGTGCGAACGCCTGAATGCAGTTCTCCTATGATCAACTCCTCTGGATGATAAGAAAGAGTTCGCGGCATCACTTCGCTTGGAACATCTACATTTCCCTCCAGATTAGTAACATTCTGTTCTGCATCTTGTTCACCAACTTGGTTTGTTTGACTTGATATCTGGATCTGCTCCCCCTCAGAGTCTGAATCACCATGATCAAAAACTGGCATGTTTTCAGCTTCTTGATTATCATTCAACCCCGACTGATTACCAGGAGCAACTTCATCATCATTTTCACCAGCATGACTAGGACCTGCTTCATCATCATTTGAAGTTTCCCGAGGTCTTCTAGAATACTCCGCTGGGAACCTTAGCTGTGACTCATACTCTCGCAAAATATCCAGCTCATCAAAGAAATCTTCATCATCCTCTGATTCTTCTCTCATGTCAAACGAATCCCAAGGTTTATCATAATGATATTTCCATGAATCTCCAGGACTTTGTGGCGGCATGGTATAACCTTGACATTCAACATTCGCTGCTTCAATAATCCGCTTCTCACTTGGAACGAAGACACGTCGCAATGGATTGGCATAACCAACAAATATTCCCTCGATGCACTTCGGACCAAATTTTCCATGAGGCTCTATACCTGTACAGGGTGACCCGAACGGTTCTAGATACTTCAAATTCGGTTTGCGGTTATTGATTAGCTCAAAACATGTCTTGTTGAACTTCTTGACAGTAAGAACCCTGTTGAGCGTATAGCATGCAGCAAAAACAACTTCAGCCCAGAAATTAATTGGTAACTTAGAGTCTGCGAGCATAGTTCTAGCCGTCTCGATTAGCGTCCGGTTCTTACGTTCTGCGACTCCATTCTGCTGTGGAGTGTACGGAGCACTAAACTCATGCAGTATACCTCTTTCATCACAAAATTCTTCCATCTTACTGTTTTTGAATTCAGTACCATTATCACTTCTAATTCTACTGATAGGCCTTTGGTACAGATTCTCAATTCTTTTAAACAACGCCATTAAACTGTCAAACGTTTTGTCTTTTGATTTCAAGAATGAAACCCATGAAAATCTGGAATAATCATCAGTCACGACCAAACAGTAGTAATCTCCTGTAATACTCTTGACATTCACCGGACCAAACAAATCCATGTGAAGTCTTTCCAATGGTCTTGAAACTGAATTGACTTGCTTTGTAGGGTGTGACTTTTTCTTCTGTTTGCCTTTGACACAACTTATGCACTCCCCTTCCAGATCAAAACCTTTGACATGAACTCCTGTCACCAAATCATTATGCACCAAGTGATTCACCTTCCTTAGGTGAATATGCCCCATCTTTCGGTGCCATAATCTTGATTCTTTCTCAGTTGCTCTGGACACAAAACAATGAGCCTGACCCGTGGTTGTAGTAGCTACACTCATGTCCAACACGTACAGATCATTCACTCTTAGTGCCCTCATGATGATCCATTCCTCAGGTATCACAAATCCCGGTTTCAAGATCAAACATTCTTTGTCAGTGAAATGAGTAGTATACATCCTGTCACAGATCTGGGAGATACTCAGCAGGTTGTTCTCCAGCTCAGCGATGTAGTTAACTCTCTCAAACGTTACGATTCCGTTGGATAACGTTCCTTCACCTATAATCTTTCCTCCTTGATTACCCGCAAAACCAATGTAACCACCATTAATGTTTCTCACATCATACAGTAACGCGGTCTTCCCTGTCATATGTCTCGAAGCTCCACTATCCATGATCCATCTGGATACAAGTTTTGGAAGATCCTGCACATAACAAACTATGACTTAAACAACTACAAGAAAGATGCCGATTCATGCTTCGCAATCCAGGAAGCTCCGGCAATTCAAACTGCTTAGTCAAACATGGAGTCCACCCAGGCGTCATCAGCCTTAGGTGTAACCTTGACTCTCGCAATTTGAATTTTGAAATTTTCAGCCTTGAGAGGTGGAAAATTTGCATCATAATCAACCGTAATTGATTCTTCAGCCTTTTTCACTTCAGAAGTTGAAATTTTCTTCTCAATTTTTGGCTTCCAAACTTGTTGAGATAATGCAACCCTTTTGTAAAATTTGTCGTTTTTAGTTACCAACTTCTTTACGGGTTCATTTTTCACACTCTTTTTCTCAACAACGATTGGTGTTTTACCCTTCACATCAGCTTTCTTCTATTGAGTCTTCACAGTTTCAGTCTTAGGCTTCACATTGGTACACTTTCGTGCAATGTGACCAACTTGATTACATCTGAAACAAGTTCGAGTATCAGCCACTCGACTTGTGCCTTCAGACTGAGACTGAGAAGCTCTTTTCTCAAAAAATTCTTTGTTTGATTTTGTAAAAATTTCTTTCTCTTCATCAGCAAGCGAACTCGAACTATTCACAAACTTTTTCTTCTCGACAAACCTCTTGTTTGGAACATTTCTTTTCTGATACGATTTACCTCCTGATAACCACCCGACCAGTTGTTTCTGTTGTTATTCTAAAAACTCGGTGGATTAACAGATTTCTTGTTGTAAACTTTTTCTTTCTCAAACCTCATTTTACTTTTCTTTTGACTCAGATTATTCACTGCTGACAATTCGACTTCGACCAGTTTGAAAACATTTGTCAATTTGTTCATGTTTACATTCTCGATCGGAAACTCTGAATCCGAAAACAACTTATCCGAACCCAACATCTTGTACATGACAAGATTTGATTCCTCACTTAAGTTGTTCTTGGACTTTTGTTTCGGAATGTATTTGTCCAAAAAACACCCATCTTCCTCAGTAGTGTCACTTTCTGTTTTCAGTAGTGACATCAATGTTCTCCGGAAGTTTAACTTCACTTTCTTCCTCAATTTCAACCGACCCAGATTCCTTTTTCGTGTAATTATGCAAAATCGGAGATGGAACTTTGTGAAAACCCACCCCGGTTCCATCAGAATACACGTCTTCGCCAGCTTTGTTTTTCCCGATGGGTTTGGGAACAATATGTTGCAGAACAAAGCTTGCGGAGCTATAACTATTAAGCTTCAACTGGATTCGCTCGTTTTCAATTTCAGCCTCTTGAACCTTAAGTTTCAAATTAGCGATTTCATCCAGTTGTTTGTTAATTGATTCTTCTTTTACTCTCAGCACTGCTTTTAAATGCTCGTTTTCTTTAAAAGTTTTACCATTTCGATCATCACTATCTTTCACAGTGCTTTTGAGTTTTTCAAATTTTTCAGAAATCTGACGGTTTTTAAGAATTAACTTTTCATTTTCTCGTTTAACTTTTTCATGTTCAATTTTATCAGTTTCAATTTGAGCAGTTAATTCTTTAATCCGTTCAGTTGAAGCTTTAACTGTTTTTTCACGACCAAGAATTTGATCCTCAACGCTTCTGACCTTTGCTGTCAGATTTTTAACTTTCTCACTGTTGAGATACATGACAGTGTTACAAAATTTGCACTCTTTGTTGCAATTTTTGCAATCAGCATTTCCTTCGATCTTTTTACCTGACGCATTCGTTGACTAGTTTGGACTGACCTGGCCTTTTGACTCAGACACGGAGTTAGAGTCTACCTCAAGTGCTTTAGCAGCCAGCACTTTGTCAGCCATTTTTCCCAGGTTCTCTGCAGTCAACTCTTGCGTAGTATCGATAACTCCAGTATCAATCTTCTTTGATTTTTCGATCTCTTCTTTTTCCTTTTTCTCTTTCTCTTCTTCTTTCATTTTCTCGGTTGGAGTTCCCCACCATTTGTTCTGCCAATACTCATCCTCATCTTTCATTTCCTTGATTAAGGCTTCCAGATCAAGAGTTTTGTGGTCGATGGCAATGTTTCCATACGAATCAAGATAACACTCCCTGTCCGGATCCCATCTTTTCGCTCTCTCTGCTTCCAGATAGATACCAGAAAGTCTAATTATTTTGTTTTCAGAAATCATTTTTCTGTATTTATACTTCTGCTCTTCAGTACGATCGTCTTTCCATGGAATAGGTTCATTTTTCGCCATGAATGCGTAACCGACCGCATCTTCTTCTGGTAGGACCTCTTTACTCCAATCATACCCCTCATCATCATAAATCACTGCAAGAGCTCTAGATTTCTCTCTGCTGTCTTCACTCTGCTTCAATCTAGGCGGCTCAGATTTATTCTGATGGTATATTGCCTTCTTGTAGTGATCGTCTCTGAAAGGATTTTCCGACTCATCAGCATACGCATTTCTGCATTCTCGTTTAAAGTGACCCTTCTGCTTACACTTGAAACACGTCACTTTGGATTTATCAAAACCCAATTTTGTATACGGACCACCAATTGATTTTCTGCCCGTTATATCCATAAAACGCTGAGCACGACGAACAGCACTAGCCATAGCCCAACGAATATCAATTAGCTCCATTTCTTCAGGATCTATTTGGTCATAGTCCTCTTTCGTTAGGTTTGTGTTGCCTATCTTCCCAGCTACTAACCCTTCATACGATTCCAACACCGACGCCAAGAAAACCATCTGCTGCTTAGCCGACTCCTCGTCAAAATTCTGTGCATTCTTCAAATCTATTGCAATATTGCATTGAAACTTCGCATCAGAATGACTTGCAGATGATGAAGATCGACCGTGATAACCACTGTGACTTCCACTGCTTTGACTTTCTTTGCTTGCTGTCGACGCATTCTCAGCAGAAAACGCAGTTTTAGGAGAAGTTGCTTTTGGCATCATGCTTTTCGGATAGTACAGATCCAGATTCTGTTGATAAGATGAGTGATTGACTTTGTACGTCTTCTTCAGTTCCAACTCGTGACTTTCAAGTCTCTCAATCACCAAATCTGGTTTCAAATTTTCAGGAGCAATAGTGTTCTTCAACATCAGCGCATAATATCTCCAATCCATCTCGTCTGGTAATGAATCGAACAGTTTGTCAACAAGTTCTTCATCAGAATATTTGATACCATGTCTTGCTAATTCCAGCTTCAGATGACCGAACCTTTCTATCATTTTACAAACTGACTCATTCTTAAGACAACCAAACATATCAAACTCTTTCCTAAGAAGTTTCTTTTTACTTTTTACAATTTCAGTACTTCCTAGACATTTCTTTTCTAGCTTTTGCCAAAGATCTTTTGCATTCGTATAATCGATCAAAGAGATGATGTCTTCCCGGACAGACTAGAACAACAAAGCTACACATTTTTGTTCAGCTACAAACGATTCAATCTCATCAGCAGAAGATAGAGTTTCACCATTTTTGTTTCCTTGATCATAACCGGTTTTCAAACTCTTCCAACTGGGAAATGCAAATGCCATCATCCAATCTTCAAACTTTCTGGACCACCGACTGTACTCCTCGATAGCCATAAGCTTTGGGGGTTTATTGAATGTTCCAAAAGCACTTTCCGATTCCCAAGCTTCCCTTTTCTTTTCTTTTGGCGGGTTCTCGTTCACATTACTTGACGATGTATCATCATTTCCTGAGTTTCCAGCAAACGCGTACATGTCACTGAAAGGGTTTAAGAAAATATCATCCATCGTGAATGTACCTGCAAAATCAACCAGCACTTAGAAAAATTTTCGAGATTTTGAAAAATGTGACAAATAAGCGAACTAGTGTATGACTGATAAGTGAAACTAGAAGTGTCTGTATAAGCGAAAGTCACAGGTTTATTCAAGCGGAACTAGATATGTCAGAATGTTAGGATCGGAGGTTCTCATGATTGTGTTTGTTTGTATAAATTGAACAGTCAGAATATAAGAAATGATATAAAGTGCAGCGGAAATGGATACAAACTTTGTAAACACAATCAAAGAGGAAAATAGTTTGATAAAAAAATGCTTTTCATTAAGTTGAATGATTGAAATACAAAGCAAATGATTACAACATGTTTACAGAACTAAGCTCCCCCTCAGCCTGATAGCCCAAGGTTGGTTGCACAAGATGAAAGGATTGGACTGAAGAAGAAGAATCTACTCAGTCAATCAAATGTAACAGTACAGGGTACTGCTCCATTTATAGGCAAACCAAACCACTGACGCATCTCAGCTGACGTCACCATGATAGTGACATCTAACAAACTAACAACCTATATACACTGTTCTAAACAAACTACTGATATGCAACATCTGATTATCAGTACAACACAAAACAAGAGATAACAACTGCTTCACGTTCCACTGTTGTAGCCTGAGCACTGATGTTGAACTTCAGTGCTTTCTTCAAAGGTGATCAGTCTTTGAGTGGGCAGTGCTTGTGTCTTCAGCAGTACTTAGGAAACAGCAGTAGATAGAGCAACAGTGTTTGTCTTCAGCAGTCTTTAGAGTTTCATCAGTGTTTGGTTCATCAGTTGTTGTAGTGAGCAGTACTTAAGATCCATTAGCTGTTAGATTACCACTGTCAAGGGGAAAGCAAAGTGTAAACTGCTGCTTATTGTAGTCCTCTGATGTGATCCGGTTTTGGCTTTACATTATCTGTTCCTCTGGTAGGGTTCAATCCCAACAATCTCCCCCTGGAACAGATAATGCCAAAACCCTTCATTATTCAGGACCTTTATTTCTCACCAAAAGTTCCTTCGCTTGTCTTTTAAATTCAGCTTCAAATTCTTTGGAACTTAGATCATCTTCATCCCTACACAATGTAAGTTCAAGGAGATCCTGCAAATCTTCAACACTAAGGGCTAGTGCTTCTTTCCTTGATATGTACTTCACTTCACCATTGGTTCTGACCAGAGTCAATATGTGGGTCTTTTGATCAGATATCCACTTTAGTATTTTTAAACCAAATGGGTTTCTTGGGAGAGATTTATTCTTTGATAAGTTAGGAGATAATGGCCTTGTGAACACTTGCAGACTTTCTGACATTCTTTTGAAGGCTTCTTCAATGACTTTGTTTGCTGTAGCTATGTCTTCTGTAGTTTCTTTCTCAATTTGCTCTTGCCTTTCAATTTCTGACATGTCTGTTGCAGTGTTTGGTGATGCAGGTTTGTTTAATACCTTCTTAACAAGGTTTTGAAGCTTTGTTGAGTTGTCTTCTTTTAGACCCATTTTCATGATGGTGTCCTTGAAGTACTCTGCTTCCTTTTCTTTGACCTCTTCTTCAGTCAGCTGTTTACCTTCTTCTTGGTTTGTCACAAAAATAGGTTTATCTGCTGATTTGAACAATGTTCTGAGGTTTTCAATCTGCTGTTCAAGCTTCATCATTTGTTCACATTTCTTTGAAGCACTTGAAACAATTATCTTTCTTTTCTTTAGCCTTTCATAGTCTTCATCAGTCTGCTGTTTTGACCATTTTGATATGGCTTCAGTAGTATCCATTTTTGCATCTACCAGCTCCTTTTTCTTTCTTTTGTACTCAGCAGTGAGGTCAGCAATGAGCTTTTTGAATTTGCTCCAGTTTGGAGCATTCTTCTTCTTTGTAGGATCATTCTTGATCCTGTCAATCCGATCAGCCTCATGCTTTAGAGCGATTAGTGGCCATTCTTCAAACTGTCTTTCTTCAGCAGGATAGAATTTTTCTTTCATGATGTAGGCTAGGTATTGTTTTCTTAACTTTCTTCGTTGTTCAGCCTTTTCTTTGTTCAGTTCTTGTGCAAACTCTTCTATCTGCTTTACTTTAGTGAGGAAGAAATCCAGTCTTTTAGCAATGCCTTCTTCGCTTAGACCTTCACTTTCACTCTCAACTTTAGCTCTTAGTTTAGCTTGCCTTGCCTTGCCTTGATCTTGAGGTAATCATCCATATCCTCTGGTGGCATGTAGCCTATGAGTGAGGAGAATCTTCTTTTTGAAGGATCTTCTTCTGTATAGAATTGCCTCATCTCATTTTTGATAGCTTCAAGTTCCAGTGGATATTGTGCAGCATTAGGATCGTGTATACCCTCATTGGCAGAGATTGGCTTTCTTTTTCTACTGAAGAGCTTTGGTTGTGATGTAGGAAAGGTGAGAGCAGTGGTGGATGGTTGACTAACAGCTGTTGAAACAACTGGTACTTCAACCGCTGTTGTCATTACAACTACTGATGTATCAGCAGATGTCTTCTGCTTTTGAGCAGGGGTTATGATGGCAGTTGTTTGAGTGGTGATGAGTGGCTGACTAACAGCTGTTGAAACAACTGGTGTTTCAACCACTGTTGCCATTACAACAGATGTTGTAACATCTGTTGTCTTTTGCTTTTTGGCAGGGGGTGATGAGGGTTTGGTTGTTTTTGATGGTGATGGTGGTTTTTGTGCTGTAGACACAGATGGTGGTGGAACAGTAGTTGTGGTGGTGTGTGGTGATGTGGTGTGTGTTGATACTGCAGTTTTTGTTTGGCTACTTTCTGGCTCAACATATATACCATCATCAATTCCTTTTTTCTTCCACTTAATCTTCTCCCCCTTTTTGGCATTATCTGAGAAGGGTTCGTTCATGAAGAGAATAGTGGAGGGAACCTTTCTAGAGGCACTTTGAATGTGAGCCTTTATAGCTTTTATATCCACCTGAGTATCCTTGAATCTTGATTCCACTATATTGGTCAGCTTTTGAACATGTATGGCATGCTGCTGATCTGCCATCTGCTTTTGCCTTTCCAGCAGTGGTTGAAGTAGGTTCCATAACTCATTTGCAGCAGGTGCTTGTTGAGCAGATGCTTGAGCAGGAGGAGCAGTGGATTGGGCTTTCTGAGCTTTTAACAGCTGCTGCACCATATCTTTTATTTCAGCAACTGAAATTTCAAGGTTTTCAACCCTGCCCGTCAATTCCTGATATCTTGAATCATCACCTGAATTAACAGGATCATCTGAATCCCCACCAGCAGTGGTTTTACCAATGAATGACTTAGGAACAGAGTCCCAAAAGTCAGCCATTGATGCCCCTTGTTCTTGGTACTGGGGACTTCTTTCTTCAGCACTTGATAACCGTTTGATGTTGCCAGTGGTCAAAACAAACTCACTGGTGGTTCTCAGTGGTGCTATAGAAGAAATTGCCTTCAAGGGAGTCTTACTAGTGAAACCACTGTCCAAGTGTAAACCTGTAGATTCAACACTTGTAGTGGCTGCTCCACTTGAACTACTGACAGGAATTACTTGTAATTCCTGCAGTGTAACCTCCTCAATTGTTGCTGGGATAACAGAGATATCAACATCAGACCCAGTCACTTATGGGGGTATACTCTCAGTGATAGGTGATTGAGAGGAACTGGTTTGTGTCTAAGTAATAGCATCTGTATGCAACAAAGGTTTTATTGATTGTGGGAATGTGATGGGTGGGGGTAAAGGGGTTGAAAGACATGTCCCTGGGATTAGGACTGTGGAAGATGGATTCGAGTGGAATCAGAGCTTCATATTGTGGTGTCCCTGTGGATACAACCTGATCCTTTTGTGAGGATGCAGGAGGAGTTTGAGGCTGGGGTTGAGATATTTCTTCCAACTGCTGTGAGGAAGTAGCAGCAGTGGTTATTTGTGACTTTTGTGCTGTCACTGGCATTGTCTCTGGGATCTCATCTTCCAGAGATGCCTTTGTTTTGGGTTTAGTGGGCTTTCTGTATATTTTCTTTTTGGTTCTTTTTGTGGTGGCAGGTGCGGGTTTCAAAACAGTGGGTGTGCTGCTTTGATCACCTGGAGCAGTGGGCTTAGCAGCAGATACCTGAGGAGCAGTTTCATCTGCTAAATTCTGCTCAGGCACCTCCGCTTTTGTTTTTATTGGTGCCAACATTCTTGAGAATGTTTCAGGTGTTAAGCAGTTTATTTTAAAAGAGGCACCTTGTTTGGGCAAATCTGCTTCTTACTCTACAAATTTTTGTTCAAAATAGTAGCTTAAAAATCTTGGAAAGAGCAGAAATGCCTTATTATCAACGTTTTTTTACCAAATCATCAAATATTTCCTGGGAGTAATTAAAGTTTTTATTGTTTAAAATTGCATACCCCAGGCATTGAATTTTTGTTGGTATTTCATTAAAAGACGTTGTTTTATTAGAAATACACATTAACAGTGTGTGAAATAAAAATCTGGGTGCAGAAGGAAAATAACCTTTTTGTAAGGTATCCCTTTTAGGTTGCTCTGCATAGCCCCTGTTTATGAAATCTTTTTTCAACTCGTCTTTAGAAAATGAGGTTTTTCCTTTCAAATCATCGAGTTTAAAGATTTCAGAAATGGATTGTGGAGAGATTTGAACCTTCTTACCCTGTATCGAGGAGTTGATGGCTGTGATGATGTCTCCTTGTTTTCCAAGGGTGGCATTCTTCCAGAACTCTCTCTGGGTTTGAAGATAAATAGGAGCGTCTGCTATTATCAAAGTTTTGTACTTTGACGCAGATAAGATGTCAATGATGGAGTCGAAGGTGTTGTCAGTTGTGGGTTTTGTGAGTATACCCACATAGTTGTGTGGAGATTTGTAGCGAAACTCCGTGGTTTCAGCGGCCATTTGAGTGGCATCTGTTGTGGTGGAGGAAGAAGATGGAAGAAAGTTTTTGGAGTTATGAGAGGGAAACTGCTTTGTGAAGAGAATGTTTGGAATTCAATTCGACAGTGTGAGACTCTGTTTGGGTTTAATCAGGGTTTTATTTTAGGGAAAAAGTGAATGCTGATGTGGCAGCGGTTATAATGATCTGACGGCTAAAAACTGACCACGTGCCAACCCCTGATGAAATGGTATATAATGGAGGACAGTTGTTTTGACAACCACTGATGGATCAAGAATCAGTAGTTACAACGTTAATGAAATGAAACAGTGGGTGTATCAGTGGATAGAACAATGATTTTAAACATCAGTGTTTTTGAAAGAGCAGGGGTTGACCATTAGCAGTGGACATACTTTAGAGAACAGATGTTGAGGCACAACAGCATTTAAGGTACATCAGTGGTTGAAAACAATAATGAGGATCATTTGTGTAACAACTGTTTGTGCAGCAGTGTTTTGACTTTTGACAAATAATTTTAACATCTGCTTGTTCAGATGTAGGAATTGATTTTGTCTTGTGAAAGCACAATATCTTATCTAGCATCTGTTGAGCACCAGAATTGCTATTCTTAACAAAATACATTTTAGATGTATATTATCAAGATTAAATTGCCAGCAGTTATCCACAGAAATTTTTGTTCAAGGTTTTGCCAAATGTCCATTATTCCAGACAGTGGTTTAGCATCCCAGATGATGAAGACTCTTCTACTAAAACTACTCATTTTGTGTCTAATTACTTGAACTAGAACATGAGTATCTCAGTAGTTCAAAATCAATTTGCAATCAATTTTTGATCTGTGACAACCAAACTTGAGCTTAACATAACTTTGATATGTGTGCCATTTCCTTTTGATCAGTTTTAAGGATAGTAATTTCACACAAAAATAAGGAAATTGCTTCCTGACCAGAGATGAACTTTTACTATCAAAAATGAGTAAAAGAACAAAATATATTATCCAGGAACAAGGAGATAATATATCCGGTATTATTTGAGAAAAACACCTTAAAAAATTAAAGGATGTTTTGAAAAATATCAAAAGGATCTGACAGCTTAACAGTAAGTTCATGATTATATCATTCTCAAGTTATTTTGACCATTGTTTGGGGTCATTTTCTTGTCAATCGATTGTAAATTCTTCTTTTAAGGTCAATCACTGGGAATGTCATTGTTACCTGAACAATTCCTGTATTGATGAATGCACACAGTTGCATGATTCCATTGTTTTACCCAACTTTAACCTCAAGAGTGTTTTATGATTATACTCTTTTCTTTTGATTTCAAAAGTTTTGAGATAACCACACTTTGAGATTTGTTCATTTTCTTTTTCCCTTTTTACCCTTCCCATTCACATGTTCAGAAATACTCACTGGGAGATTTTATTTTGAACAAGCTTAGTCCAGAATCATTTTGAAGTAATGTTTTGAGAGATCTGGCCACATTTGTACATGTTTTATTACCAGATCTTACATTACGTATGATTAGAACTGTTTTGACCCCTTATTTTCTTAATGTGTTTTGACAAAGTTGATTTGGTCCTTTTGAGGATTTTCAACCTGCCTTAGAGCACATAAGAAATTTTGACTAAAGCTTTATTTCCCTCTTTCTATGTCAGTAGAACATTAGTGTTTAGATGAACATAGGTTTTGCTGATCTGAGGTACATACTTTAGTGTAAAATATGAAAACATCACAAATTTCACAACAACAGTTGAAATCAATTTTTAATGAAGATGAACACTCCATAGTTTTCAGATAAGTTTCCAGATCTGGAAACTATGAGTGATTTGTGCATAACATCACTAGTTGTATGAAATTTGTGAATCTTATGACATCTTGGTTGTTTTACAGAGCTTTTGAGTCATCATTTTGAACATGATTTCTCGTTACTCTGTTTTTCAACTGAAATACGACCAACCTTAGTATCAATGAATTGTGAGCTGAACTGTTATGTCAAATTGATTTGTTAGATCGAATTTGACTGTCCAACCTCTGATACCAATTGTTAGGATCGGAGG
Source organism: Helianthus annuus (assembly GCF_002127325.2). Classification (NCBI taxonomy): domain Eukaryota; kingdom Viridiplantae; phylum Streptophyta; class Magnoliopsida; order Asterales; family Asteraceae; genus Helianthus; species Helianthus annuus. The sequence goes on from NC_035441.2 coordinate 98,120,168, forward strand.
TTCTCATGATTGTGTTTGTTTGTATAAATTGAACAGTCAGAATATAAGAAATGATATAAAGTGCAGTGGATTCTCACTACCATCTTGGCCTCCATTTCTACTTTCAGTACCTTGTCTACAAGTTTCCTTGGGATGCCCCCTCTTACCACAGTTTTCACATTTTCCAAACTTACATCGCCCGACATGATAACGTAGACAATTGTCGCACTTAGGTAGGATACCCATGTAGTCTTTATCCCTTTTGGCCTTCTTCTTGTTACTTGCCCGGGTAATCATTCTGAAATTTGCGAGCTTTCTCTTGTTATCTCCAGTTGACTCTACGGGAGTCTCCTCTTTCTCTTCCACACTGGAAAATTTTCCTTGTCTAATTGCTTCTTCAGTGAGTGCCACGCTTGTGCTGATAGCCTCGGTGATCGTTGCAGATTTAGATGTTGTTACCAGGCTTAGAATCTGCGGTGCCAATCCCCCGATGAAACGTTCGATCTTCCTAGATTCTGGTTCCACCAAACACGATGCAACTTGTGATAAATCGCCAAATCTCTGCACATATTCAGCTATCTTTGGACCTTCCATTTTCAAGTTCCATAGTTCAGTTTCCAATTTCTGGACTTCTGCCCTAGAGCAATATCTCTTACGCATCAGCTCTTTCAGCTCGTCCCACGTCAAAGCCTTTGCAGCAGTCTCGCCCATTGTTTGAACTTGAAGGTTCCACCATGACAGAGCCCCATCTACCAATAGCCCAGCTACATACGTGACCTGATGTTCGGGGTTACATTTGCTCAATCGTAGAACAGAATCCGTCTTCTCCACCCAACGCACAAAAGCTAAGGCACCCCCAGTGCCGTCGAATTCTCGAGGTTTGTGGTTCAAGAACTGCTCGTAAGTGCAGCCGCTGGGTGGGTTATTTCCTGAGGTACCTCCGCCATGTACGGAGCGAAGGGCCTCGAGTTGTGCAATGGCTTGCGAGATGCTCCCTTGCAGTTCCGACTCTGCTGTTGTCGGCAGAGGGTTGTTGGTATCAACCTTCCCTGGTATCGACATCTTCTGAAGAGAAGATTGGTTAGGTCAGGTCTTATCCGTTCGGGGAAGTGCATATAGTTGTTTAAAGATCATGTGCACATACACATATTAGGTTATCATACCAACCAATCAAGCAATAGTATAATCATAGTATAACCAAGTAATTCGGCAATTATGTTTAATGTGAGCTTAGCAAGTAAGCACGTAGCATTATAATTATAGCACACACATATAGATCAATAACGTGCTTGACGAAGACATAGCGACGGAGCTCTCGTTGGTCGCTGATCACAAGGTATTGTCGCATGCTTAATGATGATTGACTTCTCATTATCCCCTGGCCACAATTACATTGTCCTATAGAATGTATCACATTAACAGGGACATAGGGTCACCCTACCCTGGCCCATTAACTATATTAGTGTATCAAAATTACGTAGTCAGATGTGGTCTTCAAAAATCTCCACAATCCTGGAGTCTCTACCCAACCGAAATGCAATCCGCGTAATCCAGACACCAACTATTCTGGTGACTGAGGTGAAGGAGGAAAGAAAAGTAAACTGCCGACGTGCGTGAATCCCTCCTCGAGCTTGTATATACGTCAAAGTAACTAGCTGATATGCTGCTTGACAGTAAAGAAACGAGCATCAGAATCCTGGGAACGATGTAATAGTAACGGTCAAGAGCGCAAAAGGAATCTTGAGGTATGTGGTGGATCCAGGTATGCTGGCAATAGACAGGGTGGAGGACGGGGTGTCTTACATAAACTTTTCAGACAATATGTTGTCTTGTGATGTAGGCACTTAAAGCATGTTTTCGGTTATGTAATGTTTTGCATTTGAAGTTGCCAATTGTGGTGTCAGCTCAAGCTCCAACATTCTGCGACTCATATCCTCAAACTGCAGTTGATGTTACCAGAGCAACTCATCTCGTGTGTGGCCTCCATAATGTGAGGGATGGCAAGGGTCTAAAGTATAGTGTATTATAGGAACCATCAAATTGGCTCGTCTAGTGAAAGTAGTAAACGGTGCGCCTGTAAGGCCGTAGAAAATGTTGCTGTAGCAAAAGGATCGTTACGTGGGTACTGACCTGGGGCACCTTTCCGGGATGAAGGTATGTCTTGAAAGAAAGTGATAGGCATGATGGTGCAATGGGCGTCGGTCTTTACAAGAGCAACATCAGCGGGTGAAGGTGCAGAAACAATGTTTCAACTAATAAGGAGATTGTCAGATGCTGGTACTGGGTCAGAAAATAGGAGTGCAATGCCTAGTAAACCAAAAGAATAGTGTCATGACCAAGTAACGGTGTAGGTTCAACAAGTGCGACATCAAGCTGACCCAGTAGGTGTAGAAGCTAGCTCAGGAGCAGGCTCTGGGTCATGTAACGGTGTGGTGCCTTGAGCAGGTGATAGTGCAGCAGTCATGTCATCGTTGTCTGCGTCAGTAGTAGAGGGCTGTAATCCGGCTATCTGTAAGGCTGCAGATGTCACAGACTCAAAGGAGTCTGAAATCGAATATATGCTGGAATCGGAGGGTAGCTTGACAAGAGGGATCTCAAAATGTGTAATTAGTAACAATGTTCTCGTCTAGCTTTCCATCATCATCATGGGTGTTATCGGAAGGACCATCAATATCAAGTCAACATCGTTATCCATTGTTCATTGAGTAACCAAACTTCGGAAGGAATGTCCACAAGAGGCGCATTGTCAAGGATCGGAGTCATGGTGTACTTACCAATGGGATGACCAGTATTGAAGTGGTCATGGGCCGAGACATGAATGACGGAGGGGTCTTCGTCAAGAAAGCCATCAACAAGAGTAATTCATTGCCAAAGTCTGGCAGCGTGGACGGTTGGAAGTCGTCCCCGTCCTTGGTCAGCATGCCAGGGTCACTCTCGGTGTCTGACGTAAACATCTCTTGCGCAGGTGCGGTCTCATCCTCTGTGGCGGCGGCCGTAGGGTCGTCATCAACTGGCAATTCGTTCCCTGAGGAAGGTGACGTGTGTGCCAGTATATAGTAGTCATAGCATGCATGTTTATAGTAATCTTTAACACTTTGGGTATTGCAAATAAAGACAATTCATAATGTAATCACATATCCACATATTTTTCCTAGTCTTCCCAGACTATCCTACCCAGCCTCTCAGACTTAGCTCCCTAGTCTATCAGACTAACTCCCTGGTCTTTAAGACCAACTCCCAGTCTCTAAGACTCACTCCCTGGTCTCTAAGACCAATCCTCCCTGGTCTCTAAGACCAACCTCCCAGTCTCTAAGACTAATCCTCCCTCAGCCTCTAAGACTAATCCTCCCTCAGCCTCTAAGACTGATCCTCCCTCAGCCTCTAAGGCTGATCCTCCCTCAGCCTCTAAGGCTGATCCTCCCTCAGTCTCTAAGACTGATCCTTCCTCAGCCTCTAAGGCTGATCCTCCCTCAGTCTCTAAGACTGTTCCTCCCTCAGTCTCTAAGACTGATCCTCCCTCAGCCACTAAGGCTGATCCTCCCTCAGTCTCTAAGACTGAAATATAATTTTTGAAAGTGTATTTGTGCCTTTTAGTAAAAATGTTTTGTACCCTGGATCTGGACGCTTTGTGTATGCAATGTAAAAGTGTTTGAAAATGTTTTCGTGAGAGCCCTGATGATCGTAGTCTAGACTCGAGAAAGAATCCTAGTTCGCTACGACCGAAGCTCTGATACCAAGCTGTCACATCCTGGCTTTTGCGGAAGCGTGGATTATTTTGGTGTGACTTCTCAATACCATTGCATACGATCATAACAACACTATATGATAAAACCAGTAGATGCACATCCATTAATTTAGATTAAAAAGTAATACAACATAATTTTCTGAAATGTCGATACCAAATTTAAGTTACAAACCATAACGTGTTTTAAGGAGTTCAAAAAGACTCAACAAAAGATTTTAAAACAAACCCGAGTTTAGGACCACGTATCTCATCCAGGATTAAGATACGTCTCCTAAGCCCTAATGACTTGGATGGCATCTTTATTCACAACGCAGCTTAAAAACTCCAACGCCCGCCAGATCCATTTACTAATTTCCTGAAATACATGTAGTTTGAAAAATCAACATAAAGTTGAGCGAGTTCATGTAAAAGTGAGTATGTATAAACCTTTGAAAATGTTGTAAGTATGTATAAAAGTCCCTGGTATGTAGCAATTAAGGAAAAAGAGATCACCATTGGGTTGCAAAGCCAATGATATGTGTGAAGTGATGCAGGAAGACTCAAACCTAGTGGATTTGTGCGTCGGGCACTTAGTCACCACCTGGCCCACTCAGCGGACTCAGGAGTGGGGCTCGCTACACCCAAATAGATCTATCACTAATGTCCCTCGGTCCTACAATGAGGATTAATGGCCTCAAGTTCCAACCTACCCAATCACATGATCTAAGTAGTAACCCTCCTTAAGCTAACCATACCATGTATAATAGTATCTGTAATTACTGTAACATGTATTTCACCCCCGAAGTATAAAAACTGAAAACAGTTAAGAGAAAAGGGGGACATGAACTCACAGTATTACGTCTTCGTACTTGTAACCCAAATCTCCGCGGCAAACACGACTACCTACAATGGTCTAACGTCTATTAGATGAACGGGTCGTGCCTTGTCTTAGTATGTATGTTTTTGAGTTACGATTCTGGTATTATTCCAAGTTATAATAATTGTATTTAGTTTAGGAATAACTGCTTATACAATATTTCTGTATTGGTACTTCTCGAGTATTCGTATTCGTGTTCCCTTCCCAAGGATGAGGGTTTTTAATACATGTATGCTTTATAATTCCGAAAATATATTTTAAGTCCCACTTAGAAAATATACTTAACTCATTTTTTCAAAATAACTTATTTCCAAAATATATGTATTTTTCCCAAAAATAATATATTTTTACTTCTTTGATTTCCAAAATAATATTCCACCAAAAACATATGTGTAAAGGGACTTTCTAAAAAATTTCGTAAGTTACGTTCCAACGTTTCGTAATATAACATTACTTGTGTAACTTAAATAGTCATTTTTGTGAGAGCGTTGGTATTATTTTGGAATCGTACTTTCATGGTATTTTCAAGTTATATTATTTTTACCCTAAAAATAATATATCTAGTACACAAAATAACAAACAATCACACAAGTTTCTCAGCATAAAATATATATTCTAAATATATGCTTACCCATTTTTATTTGCGATAACCAACCTCCGATACTTTGTATTTCGTTACAAAATTTATGGCGAAGTTTGTATTTGAAACACAAGTTATAAGATATACTAGTAACACTTGTTTTAGAAAAATATTTTCTAAGTATTGGAATTTTAGAAAAATTCGCCAGAGTTTCCTTTGTAAATGGAGGCGTCCACGCTTACTAGCGTATCATTTTCTTTAACATATAACACGTTAGATCGCTTTCAAATAACCAACCCGACATTTAGGCATGCAAAATACTACTTATATCGATTCAGTTTTAATACACAAAACTGGGCTGTTTTCGGGTATTTTAATAAAATAGTTATCTTATTCCAAAAATTCCCAAATTTTTACAGAATGTCTTATACGATCCAAATATTATTGTGCAAAAATATCGTGGTCCAAATCATCACCAATATTTTGTAGAAATTCATTTTCCGGACTGAAGTCAGATTCATCTTTTTCTGACCGCAGTCCACGGAATAATTCGTCTAAAATTTATCGTAAGTCCGTTTGACGTAATTCCAGTTGGAGGATCACGGCGACAACAGTGACCATCTACAGTATAAATTTTATGATCTAACCCACACAGAATTCAAGTTATGACTGAAAACAGGACGCATATTTTCAGCAGCAAAAATGCAGCTCTAGCTGCTGTTACAAAATGGTACTTTAAAAATAGTAAACGAAGTCCAAAAATTATGATTCCGGTGCCATTAGAACCGTATTTCATAATACATAAATCTAGACTTCAGAAAATACATTTTTTGTTTGGTTACGGTCTGGTTACAGCCAACTGAAGTTGGCTGTAATCACTAAACAGCTTTCTGTTTTCAGTCTTTTAACATTATAAAGTGTGTTCGATTGATTCCGTTAACATGTTTAGCGATCACAACAATACTTACAGCAGATTATCACTTATATATTTCAGATTATCATGCATCATCATCATCATTTTAACACTACTTTATCATATGTTAGATGATGTTCAAGACTTGTTTAAGTTCTTTAGACTTTCTATCTTTTTTATCTTTAAACGTCATTAACCACTCAACAATCATGTAAAATGCAAGGATCTAAGTGCTTACCACTAGCACAAGGCTAGGGGAGTTCGGGTGAAGAAATGTGGTGGTTAATAGCGCTTGCAAGAGGTCCTTCAACTTCCGAGAACACCGAGCTTCATTGTATACCTTGTAGCACCTTTGTATACTCTTGAAATGGTCGAAGATGGTTGAATGATGATGATGGTGGTGTGCCTTTGGTTCAGCCGAGAGCACAAAGGAGAAGGGAGGAGGTGTGTATGTTTCTTAATGTGTGAGAAATGAGGGTCTTGCTCCATGTATCTTTTTATAAACCATTTAATCCTTCCAACCATTGTGTAATATGTTATGTAGTAGGAGACATGATCTAATTTTTAATTCAAGAAAATCAATGGGGTGTCCCCCACTTACATAACCGGTTGGGGGGGGGGGGTTTGGTTTCTAGTTGAGTTGTAATGGTGGTTAACTAACTAGGTAGAGAAATCAAGTGTTAAGTTGGTGTCTTAAGTGTGTTATTATTTATGTAGTGTGTTAGGGTGTTCGGGGACCTTAACTAGCTTAGAAAAATAAAACAATGTGTTTGACAATATTTTGGTGTTCCGAGTAATGTCCGGTTGTTTGGTTGGGTATCGTTCCGTTAAAGTGCTTAATTGTTCCGTAAAGTGTCCATTATAATGCTTTTTGTGTCACAATTAATCCCCGACACTTTAGAAGGTATACAGGGTCATTTTGTCAAGTTTTTGCACATTACTAGCATATTTAAATGCTGAATTTTATTTAAAAGTGCAGAATTTTGCAGTGTAAGTATGTTTTAGGCACTTCCAGGCACTATAACTATCACCTAGTGACGCAGTTTTATAATCCTCACCTCCCTACACTCCCTACTAGTGTAGTAATCTACTCCCGGCTCATACTGGCCTCGGAACAATGTCTGTTTTGGTGCTGGTAATGTCAGCATGTTTTCTGGGTTATCTGCTCACTGTGCTAACTGTGCTTTGTGCATCGAGTTTGTCACTAATGTTTGTATATAATAAATGGAGTGACAGTATGAAGGTGATGCATGTGTATGTATGTAACAGAAATCAGCAAGCAGTTAAATCAACAGTTGTAATCAACACAGTCACTAAGCACAAATTAAATATAAATTAATTGTACGGATACCTGTAATTCTTAGGGTTGTCACACGATGCACCGATACTATTCCCAAAGGCACTGAAGACTTCGTGATATACTGTGACGCTTCACGTCAAGGTTTGGGTTTCGTGCTCATGCAACGCCAAAAAGTCATCGCTTACGCTTCACGACAGTTGAAGGTGCATGAAAGGAATTACACCTCGCATGACTTGGAGCTAGGCGTGGTAGTATTCGCTTTTGAAGATCTGGCGAGACTATTTATATGGTACTCGATGTACAATCTTCACAGATCATAAAAGCCTACAACACATATTTGATCAGAAGGAATTAAATATGCGTCAACGACGGTGGGTCGAGTTGCTGAACGACTATGACTGTAAAATTAAGTACCATCCTGGAAAGGCTAACGTTGTAGCTGACGCGTTAAGTCGAAAAGAAAGGGTTAAGACCCTCAGAGTTCAAGCACTTGAAATGACTATTCGGATGAACCTCACTACACGCATTCATGATGCACAACAAGAAGCCCTTAAGAAGGAGAATCGTAGAGCTGAATATCTCCGAGGTATGGAGATGAAATTGGTGCCAAACGAAGAGGGAACCTTATACTTTATGAGGCGTATTTGGGTTCCGCTCTATGGCGGTATTCGAGAAATCATCTTTGATGAAGCTCACAAGTCGAGATACCCGATCCACCCAGGATCGGACAAGATGTATCAAGACTTTAAGGAATACTATTGGTGGCCGAGGCTTAAAAGCGATGTTGTTGTTTACGTTGGAAAGTGCCTAACCTGTGCTAAGGTTAAGGCTGAATATCCGAAACCATCTGCGCTACTGCAGCAACCCAAGATACCCATGTGGAAGTGGGAACAAATCACAATGGACTTCATAACGAAATTACCCAGGACCCCTAGAGGGCATGATATGATATGGGTGATAGTTGATCGATTAACGAAGTCTGCGCATTTCCTACCAATCCGAGAGAAGGATAGCACTGGAAAGCTTGCTGAGCTGTACCTGAAGGAATTGTGGCACGTCATGGAGTGCCTATTTCTATTATTTCAGACACAGATGGACGTTTTGTCTCAAGGATCTGGCAATCCTTCTAGGAAGCCTTTGGATCTCAACTAGATCTAAGCACGGCCTTCCATCCGCAAACAGACGGCCAGAGCGAACGAACCATACAAACGCTGGAAGATATGCTTCGCACATGTGTTATGGACCTAGGCTGCAGCTGGGATACTCACCTACCTTTAGTTGAGTTTTCCTACAATAACAGCTACCATACGAGCATAAAAGCCGCACCGTTCGAAGCTCTATATTGCCGCAAGTGCCGCTCGCCATTATGTTGGGCAGACGCTGCAGACAAACGTATGGTTGGTCCCGAACTTGTTCAAGAGACAGCCGACAAAATCATGCAGATCCGAGAGCGCATTAAGGCGGCTCGAGATCGACAAAAGAGCTACGCTGATCGAAGACGAAAACCCTTAGAATTCGAGGTGGGAGACAAAGTTTTGTTGAAGGTCTCACCTTGGAAGGGTGTGGTAAGATTCGGAAAACGTGGAAAGCTGAATCCACGATACATCGGACCATTCAAGATCTTGGAAAGAATTGGTACCGTGGCATACAAGTTGGAGTTACCGGAAGAACTTAACAGAGTACATGATACGTTTCATGTGTCCAACCTTAAGAAGAGTCCAACCCAAGAAACAGTGATCATCCCGTCGGATGAAGTGCATATCGACGACACACTCCGATTTACAGAACAACCCGTTGAGTTTACAGACTGGAAAGTCAACAAGACCCGGAGGAGTAGTGTCAAACTAGTCAAAGTACGTTGGAACTCTAAGCACGGACCCGAGTACACGTGGGAACGTGAAGACCAGTTTAAAGAAAAATACCCCCACCTGTTCAACAAAACTCCTGCGAGAGTTAGCTCGTCCTGAATTTCGAGACGAAATTCTTTTCGCGGGGGGAGACTGTGACAACTGGCACAAAACCGGTAAATTCCGCACAATTTAATTATTATTTAGTATCTGCAATTATGTGCTAAAAAATGTCAACATTTCCAGATTTCATGCTATACATGTGAATTCATGCACGTTTATACTTCAAATATTGCTTTATGCATTACTGTTAGCGTTGCGTCAAAAAGACTAGTAAACTCGCCGGTAAGACACACTGTGTCAGCAACTTTGCAGAAAGCAGTCAGATAATGGAATTAGGACCTAGGAGTAGGTCCAACGTCTAAAATACATTAGAACCCAAGCATGGATACAAGGGTTAACTTACAAACTTCCCGGAAGCTAAACTATGCACTAAAAAGCACCCGAAACACACTTTAAATGCTGAATTTTACATATTTTAGCAATAATTCAGCTCTAATCAGCATTTTAACACTGAAATATCATGCAGAATTTATGTTTTATTGTCCAAATTAACTTACAAAGTGTCAGAAATTGTAAGTGTCACAAAAGGGTACATAAAGGACACTAAACGACGCAATTTAGCACTTTAACGAACCAGTATACAACCGAACAACCGGACACTACCTGAAACATCAAAATTATACTAGAAACATTGTTTTATTATTGCTGAGCTAGTTATGATCCCCGAACACCCTAACACACTATATAACACATCATATGCATAACACCTAATCATCACACTTGAAATCTAACTAGATTGCATAACTTACCATTAAACACCAACTAGACCCCCCCCCCCCCTCATGTTTACGGTCACAAGGGTGACCCACCACCAAGATCTTACTTGATCTTCCTTTGATTCACTTAGATTTGATTAAGATCTTGCCATGTACTTAAGAAACACATTATACAATGGATAAAACTATAACATGGTTATAAGATGAAGATGAGCTCTCATTCTCACACCCACACTTCACACACAACTCTCTCTCCCTCCTTCTTCCCCCTCTCGGCCGAACATAACCCACCACACCACCATCTTCATCCAACTTCCATCCATTTCAAGGTCATCACAAGGTGTAAGGAGCCATACAAGAAAGCTTGGTGGTCTTGGAGATTGAAGGACCTCTTCCAATTGCTTTTATCCATCACATTTGTCACCTTCTTGTGTTCTTCCCTAGCCCTTGTGCTAGTAGTAAGCTTCTTGTCACTTGGTTTTACTTCATAGTTTGTTGGTTAAAAGATGATGAACATTGTTAATCTTGAAGAACGCTAAAGAACATAATCATGAAACTTTAACATAAGCTTAATAACATAAGAATACATGTTGATTAGTGTTGATTTGCTTCTTGATGATTGATGATTTGTGTTTATGATGTTAGACATCATATGAAACCTACTAGATTGTGATTAAACACATGATCTAGTAAGTTAAGGTGATGATCTTGTGAAAGACCAAGATGATCATACTTTGTATACATGAACTTGAATGATGAAATTTGTTTTCATATGTAAAGATGATTTAAACAAAATACAAGTCTTGTAAGTGGATAATTTCCAAAAATAGTTTTCCAATGAAACTAAGTTAAATAACAAGATTTACATAGACTTGGTTTTTACATAAACAAACACTATTTTTAAGGGTTAAACTAGTGTAGAAACACCTGGGAAGCAAGAAGATTTCATAAAGAAATATTTTGTAAAACATGTTTACAAGTTGTAAACACCTAAATCTTTCAAGAATGAAACTTTTAAAGAAGTAAGCACACTTTAAGGGGTAACTAAACCTACTAAACACACTACCAAATTACTACAAGTTTTTATGAAAGTTCCAGTTCATGTTGTTAGGTAAATTACATAATTTTGGCACTTGGAAAGTGTTGATTTCATTGTTGATTGTTGATGCAAATTTGTTTTGATAATTGAAAAGAAAATAAACACATGTTTTGAAAACATGGGAAACCTCCATTTTTAGGGGAAACCATGTCAAAATTTTTATAAAATCTTGACACTTAGAGAAATATAAGTTTTGGTGAAACTTATTCCCTAAAAATTTACCTAAAAATATTTACCAAGGTTTCCCTAATTTTTGTGTAAATTTCAAGTTAAGGAATGATGATTTATTCAAGATAAAAATTGATATTAAGTATGTATATTTTTAAGGAAAATATATATATTTATTGGTCACCAAATTTTGTGCTAAGTATATGTAATATGTATTATATGTAATAGTGTATTAGGATTCAAAAATACACCAAATACTCCTAAGGAGTAAAAATACAAAAAAATACACATACAACATGCATGGACAAATACAAGAAAATATATTTATGAAAATATATTTCTTAATATATTATTTAACTTGGACAAGTTATGAACTTAAAATGTAGAGTAAACTGCAATTTTACCCCCTGAGGTTAGGGGTCATTGGCATGTCTACCCCCCCCCCAAGGAAATAATTGCAATTTTACCCCCCCCCCCCACTGTTTGCTCTTATGTCGCATGTTTACCCCCGGCGTTAAAGTGGCTTAACAGTGAACATTATAAGTTGATGGTCAAAGGGTAAATTAGTCATTTTGCTACTAATGTGAAGCTTCTTTGATACAACACCCCCTATAAGTAACATAACAAAGCATAATTACCCCCCCCACCTTCCCACCATCGTCCTTCAACCTGCGATCAGTGACAGGCTTCTCCGGCGGCGATCAGTGATTCTCCGGCGACAACAACTCGTCCGATCATTCTTCTCCTCCGATCATTCATCTCCTCCGGCGACAACAACTCCTCCGCTATCTTCAGATCAGTCTAAATGCCGGTCTTTTGTTGGCTAATCCGCTATCTCATCCGCAACACTAAAGGTATAATCGGCAAATGTTAGTTAATCAGGGTCAGATTTAGTCATTATCATGTTATAAACAAGGTTTAGGGTCAGATTTGGTTCACTGTTGGTTTTTTTTACAGTTGACCTGACGATGAGCTTATCAAGCTCATCATTGGTGGTCCCCTTGGTGGTCTTTGTGTTTGGGAGGCCTGTCCTCAACTTCCATCTACCACCGGAGAGTTGAGCGGATGTTTACTCTAGTAGTTATTTAGCTTTTGTGTAATATGTTGGTTAACTTAACTTAACTTAATCGAAGCTTTTGTGTAATATGTAGGTTAACTTAACTTATTTAGCTTTTGTCTAAAATGATGATGATTGTCTAAAATGATGATGATGATTTTGGGTATGTTGTTAGCTTGGTTACCTTTATGCAGTGTTGTTGGAATCCTTTATGCATTTTGTGTAAAATGTTGATTTTGGGTATGTTGTTAGCTTGGTTACCTAGTACTTAGCTAATCTGGGTTAATGTTGGTAGCTTGATCAGCAGATTGATCAACATGGGCAGCACACTCATTGTTTCTTGACATTATGTTTGATCAGCAGATTGATCAAAATAGGCAGCACACTCATGTAGATGATAGTTTCATGTGCATTTGCAGGTTGTAAATAACACACACTGGTTGATCACAGTTGTTGTATGTGCATTTCATGTGCATTTGCAGGTTGTAGGCTAGTAACCTGATGCTAGAATGACAGTTTGCATAAGTCCTGAAGATGACAGTTTGCATTACACTTGGGGCATCAGTCCTGAAGATGACAGTTTGGGCATAAGTGTGCTTAATCAGATTCTACAACACATTGTCTGAATGTGCTACAATGTGTGAATGTGAGTTACAATGTCTGAATGTGTTACAATGTCTGAATGTGAGTTACAATGTCTGAATGTGTTACAATGTCTGAATGTGAGTGTGCTTAATCAGATTCTAGAACACATTGTGGTTTGATACATTGTTAGTGCAGCAGTGGTTTCATACATGGTCAGAGCAGCAGTGGTTTGATACATGATCAGATACATTGAATGAAATTGTTAGTGCAGCAGGTATGCTTTATTTTTTGAGTATAGAACACATTGCATCAGGTATGCTTGATTTTTGAACAGGTGTGCTTGTTAGGTTTCAGATTTTTGTACAGGTTTCAGATTTTTGCTTGATTTTTGAACATGTATGCTTGTTATGTTTCAGATTATGTGTTTAAAAATCAGAATTAGGTTTCAGTTTATAGAACAGGTTCAGATTTTTTATTATAGAATCATAGAACAGGTTTTTGATTTTGGCGGGAAGGGTTTTGGAAGTTGCAGGAGGTAATGTTGTGTCTTAACACAAAGTACAGGGGGGGTAATAACAAAGGACAAATTAGTAATTTACCAGTGGGGGTAATTGTGCGACTTAACAGGAACGTTGGGGGGTAAAATGGAAGGGTAATATAGTCATTTCAACTTAAAGTTAACAGATCTGTTAGCCACTTTGACGTCGGGGGGTAAACATGCGACATAAGAGCAAACAGTGGGGGGTAAAATTGCAATTATTTCCTTAGGGGGTAGACATGCCAATGACCCCTAACCTCAGGGGGTAAAATTGCAGTTTACTCTAAAATGTATTTTTGGACGAAAATATATAACTCGGGTGGATAACAAGAATAAACACATATATATTTCATAGCATGACAAAATGTATATATTTCCTACAAAGTCTTAAAAATATTATTTTTAAGAAATAGAATCCGGAAAGTAATAAAAACCAAAGTCTTGATTTTTGGTGAAAAATACAAAATACTTATATTTATTTTTGGGAAAATAATATAAGTAAGATACATAGTTAAAAATATAAATTAATTTTAACAACAAAGAACACATACATAAAAGATGGTGACTTGTACTTGTGCGATACAAGTCTAGTGACTAACGTTAATAAAACACGTATAGGTCACGACGCTATAAAACCAACCGGTGAAGTTTACGACGCAGGATACGCAAAGTTGTGAGTTCATGCTCCCCCTTTTCTTTTAACTGTTTTCAGTTTTATAACTTCGAGGGTGAAGTACATGTTACTAAATGTTTACAGACAAGTGAGTTCATGTCCCCACTTTTAAACTTTTACTTGTTTTCTAAACTTGGGGAAAATACATGTGTTATTGTATGTTGGATACAAAAACTAAGGAATGATACTTTAGATCATGTCACGAATAGGGTACCATAAGCACCATTAGTCAACGTATACATTCAGACCGCGGAACAGAAGGGTTAGATCTAATGGGTTTCAGGCAACCCCACTCTTGGCCTACTTCTACCAATGAGTGCTTTTGTGTCTCAGTCGATCTCGATAAAAATGCCTAGGTTTGGTGGCTTCCTATGTCGTGTCACATGTTAATGGCCTTGCAAACCATTAGCGATCTCGATTTCCTTACATTTACAGAAGTACATATTTCGGTATAAATTACATACCATGTTTTCATTCAAATATATAAACATTCAATACAAAAACTGCATGAATTCACACCAACATTATGTTGACGATTTTCCAAAAACTCACATGTATTTCAGGTAACTAAAATGGATGTGCGCACGGTCTTACTCCTGCTCATGGATGTTGTTTATGTTTTTAGCTATGTTGTGTCAAGACTCTGATGCCATTTTTTGTGGGAATTGGTTATTATATTTCATCCTACGTGAGATATAAGAATCAAATCCTCGGTGTCCGTCTTTTAAATAAAGTTGTAAACTTTTCAGACAAAATGTTGTCTTGGGATGTAAACACTTAACCTATGTTATGTTTTAATTATGCAATGATAATGGCATTTGGAGTTACTTTATGAGCATGTAGTAAGTTTACCTTTCGTATGCAATGAGAACCTTTCAAGATCACAACTCGTGCTTCCGCCTTAGAAAGGGGTCTGACATAATATATGTAAATACCCATTTTAACACTTATAAACCCTAGTTTTCCAAGTTTTTTTTACCATTAACTTATTAAATTTTTTATTTCAATATGTTACTCTTAAAATATCGTCATCAACATCATCTTCCAAAATTTTTAACAAGATCCATGACTATGTATATTTAATAAAAACCCTTATATTTCCAAGAACACTTTCATCAACCTTTTTGTAACAACTCACCAAAAACGCCCTAAAATGCTTCGTAAGTGAAAAACCGAACCCGTATAACTTTGCTTTTTATAAAAATCAAAGAAAAACAAATTTTTCCATCTGTCGCAGGCCGCGACAGATTTGGTTAAGTCGTTCGCGGAGCGCGACAGCCCTAGGGTGATCGGATAACGATGTGGGACACGTGTCGTCCACATGTCAAGGCTAGGGGTGACATGGCAGCCCTAGCAGTAGCTAGGCTGGCCCTCGCGGGGCGCGAAAGACTCCCTTGGGTGAGTCGCGGGCCACGAGAACGTTACAAAAAGGCTATAAATTGAGCAATTCAGTCACTTTCAAATCTGCTCGAAAATCTCTTTCTGATCTCTATATTTCTGCTCAAATAACACAACTATAGTACCAACACTCTGCTACGATAACGAGGTAATAACTCGATCACTGCTACGGTACTATATCCGATCGATTAAAACCGATCCGATAGATGTTTAAGTGCTGCCTATATTTGGCTATACTTTGTCATTCATCGTGAGGGTTTCGATCTCGCAATTATCGTAAATGTTTTATTAAGTTACTAACCTAGTTTCGTTTGCATTGTATATTTAATTAGGTTTATGGTGTGTGTCGGGTGTGATATGTTTTTATTAATATTTTAAGCCCATTTTACACATTAGTCAAGTTTTAAATTTATAAAACATGATATTCTACTAACACTAAACACACACTTGGGCAAGTGCACCCATCGTGAGCTAGTATAGCGTTGGTAAGATACCGAGGTCGTCCAAGGACACAAGAGCTTTTAATACCGGTTTATCCTCAACGTTTAATCAAACTAAAATTTTTAAGAAAAGATTTTTAAACATGAAAATAAAAACTAAAAATGCTGAAAATATAAATAAAATAAAACAGATAGACAAGATGAATCACTTGGATCCGACTCGCCTTTAATGTATCCTTTGATGATTTCCACACTTTTGCACTTTTTAAGAGATTATCTTAGTTATAGTAGTAGGCATCTCTTTTGAAAGTGACGTTACCCTCAACCCAGTGGTTTGAGTCAGCAAGGATGCAATCCCAAAGGGTCGGAATATTGAAAGATAATTAATTAAGTTATTAATGCGAAAAGTGGTAGGCCCCTCTTTTGGAAGGTGACGTTACCCTCGGCTAAGTGGTTTGAGTCAACAGGGATACAATCACAAGTAGCCGGTTTAATGTATTAATAGTAGTTTACATATGATGGGATCAAGCCATTCGCACCCCCGCCATCCAATACCAGTGGGTATTGAAGGAGGTCCTAGTAAGCTTGACCCAGGTCCTTGCAGGATCTATACACTGAACAAGGCAAGAACCTTACTAAACCATTCCCTTAACCCCCGACCAGGTAGCCAACATATCTCTATATAGACCGTAGAGATATGAATGGTGTAAATCTTTTACTTTATATAGACAGTAAAGTAATGCCAAGACACCAGGAAAAAATGATAATGAAGTTTCACCTTCAACATAAGAAACTAGTTATTTGTAAGACCCTAATACGTATTTGACAGAAAGTCGCAGCGGAAATTCGTACCATAAAATTTCTTTCATTATAGACGTCTTGAACCCACTCGATAGTTTATTTTGAAAATAAACACTTTACATTAAATGCATAAATTGACTCGTTTACAAAATGAAAACATTAAATTATGTTTACTAAATTACATAGTCAAGCATTCCTGTACAATCTGTTCGGTGACTCGTTCTTCGAACTCTTATACCTAGTGACGATGATCCATAATTTTGCACAACCTGCACTCACCACATAACATCACAGCATTAGTACACCTTATGTATTATAAACATGATTTATAATCATGGAGACTCGTTACGTTCTATCCTCGTGCACTTTCCATTTCGTTATCTCTCTAAAATGCTTGCATTTCATCTGAGTGTCTATCTCTTGGTGAAACTTCAATAATGTACCTGTATTACATTTCAATCTCAAGGCACACTATTAATACGTTAATACTCAATCGTATTGAAATCATGCTTATATACATTCTTACATTTATACATACACACCTACATACATACATACATTTTTACAATTATACATACATGCATACATTCATACGTACCCTCATACCCACATACATACCCACATACATACACACCTACATATGTACAAGTTCTTGCATACCACTTACGAACCCGTGCATTTATCTCATGGGGCTTAGACTTGGATTTATAACCCATAAACATCAAGGAAACAATCAAAATCAAGTTTGTGAGGCCCACCGTAGACCACGGTTAGTTGTAAGTGTAAAAAGTTGTTAAACATCATAATTTATCTCATACACCATCAAACAACAACATATAACAATTTTATCAACCCTGTCGTAGGCTACGGTCTACAGACCGTAGCTTACAGTCCATTAATAATCAACAAAACAGCCCTTCCAGTACCGTAGCCTACGGCTGAGCCATAGGTTACGCTGCAGCCCAGCTACAAAATAATCAACAAAACAGCCCCTCCAGTACCGTAGCCTACGGCTGAGCCGTAGGTTACGCTGCAGCCCAGCTACAGATTTTCCGGTTTAATCCTTTTTACGAAAACGGCCGTAACTTTCAAACCGTTTATCCGTTTTACCTCCCGTTTCTTCCTACGTGATCGTAATTTGATATTCTATCATGTGAACTTAAAATCCAACATCCGGGTTAAGGAAATTCTTAACTTATACGCTTTCGACTTATTATTCATTTTCGAATTATTCGACCCGTTCATGTTTTCATCAAACAACTCATTTGTTTTAGCCCAAAACTTACATGAACATTATAACTATAATACTTCTACGTTATCCGGAGTTTTGTACTTGGAGTTTACGCACCCGATACCCGGTATGCGTTAAACCCATTCATTTCATTCAATTATACGAAATTAAACTTTGTTAATACAATTTCCATTCATAAATTGTTTATCCATTACTCATAACTTACAACCGAGTCTTTTGACTATTAAACCGCGTTTCCGTTTCTTGGTTAGCATACTTATATGCAATTCTACCCATTACCCGGTTATAATATCGTAGTCGTTACTTAGGCATCATTCCGTTATAACAATAAAACCTCATTTTTGACCCGTTCGGTCTACTTAGCGAAAATCATCGATTTCATACAACCAAATCCATACTTGACTTCAACAATCATGCTTAATTAACTAGAACACTACCTTACTTAAACAAACTAAGAAGTGATTACGGAAATCACTTACCTTGAGCGTCCAAAATCAAGCATAGGTTCCATGCTTACTTTTAACCCGTTAGCCTCCGTGCTTGAGTCCGTAGACATGTTATCCATCCTTACATGACCATACATTGATACCCTCGTTAGTAAACAAAACCACACATATCATCAATCACGATAAATTTATGCTCAACAATTTTCTTTCATTAGTCGATTTCTAGCAACTCATAGTATAGATTAACAATGAGATCCTTTCTACACGCATAATATAAACACGCCATTACATATCTCGCTATAAATATATCGTGCATCACTTTGACTTCCTAAATCGTACATTTATGATAAGAGATCCAAATCACAACATTCCTACTATTGTTGACTTTCCAGTAAGTCAACCATCAAACATTTCAATTTCTAACTTAGACACACATTCATTCACAAATTAACATGTTAGAACATAGTCATTATGCCATCTATGCTTCATACTCATATTGTAGGACATATTCGGCCACATAATCAAATAGTTACATATACATATACACATACACATACCATTCCTTTCATAACAACATCTTCATAATTAACGCCAATATCATTTAAGTTTACTCTTTTCTAGGATTCTCATTCGTTCCATAAGTATTCTTAAGTCGAAACTAATACGATCAAACAATCCATATATAATCATCATATCATTCAAGCGTATAGTACGATTTTCACATATTATTGTCGTTTAGGCATTTCATCAAACACCTTGTGTGCATACTACCATCTAAGCTTAATGTACAACTAATTCATGCGTATTCTTCTAACCTCATACATAATTCATCAAATTCCTCCTTCTAATCAACATGAATCATTCCTACGTAAACATTAAACATACTAGTATCACATTTCTTTCAATTCCTCTAACAAGAATCTATCATGCATGTCAAAATACATCAATATTAAGCAAGAATTGGACATGCGTGATCATTCAAGTCGCCATCATCACCATATCCAACGGGTTTCACCCATAAACATCAAATTAACCCAAACCATGCATAATCCATGTTCCAAATGAGGATTCTAACACATACACATACTTGATTTCATACAAATTCGAAATTTACAACATAACCCACTTCGTGCATAATCACAAATCTAACTTTTAAGACACACCTTGCGGTCCCCTTGTGAAGGTGATCAATAATCCGTGCTCGGTTATGAGTTTAAGCTTCATTTAACCTTTCAATTTGATAATTTCTTGATTAGGGTTCTTGAGCTCTCATGGAGCTTCCTGGCTCCTTCCAGAACACACGTACGTGTGTGTGTGTGTTTGTGTGTATATTTCATATATAACTTCAACTTTCATTTTGCCCCACTTTAGCCCCCTCAAGTTTGCCACTAAATTATATTTGGCACAACTTTCATCCTTTAATTGTTTCTACTTTCGTCACTTAATACTTTTAACCACACACTTAACTAGGTTAAATAGCCTAGTTATTTATTTCATGCTAAGTCATGTAGGAACATACGGCAAATATAATCATTCGGGATTTTGGGGTGTTACATTATTAAAGTCATTAATACAAAACCAAATAAAATTGCGAAAAGATTAAAAATCAAAAGTAATACATTAAATGCTTGTCTTCACCAAGTGATGTAAGAGACTTAGCCAAACATGGCCTTTGATTGATAAGAACTCTTAATGTCAATCTTGGATCCCGAGACTACTACACACATTCTAAGGTGGATGATGGTGGTGGATGTATGTGTTGTAGTGGTGGTGGAGTGGTGGCAAAGTGGGAGAGAGGTGGTTTGCCAAGGGATGCCTTTGAAGTGAGCCAAGCACCCCTATTTATAGCCTGAACAGAAGCCCAGCCACGGCCCCGTGTCCACGGACACACCCCCGTGGCCATCTCTTTTCTTTTCCTTCATTAATTGCATTTGTCTGCATTGGGCTCCACACGGCCCTGTGTTCGCTGGGCACGACCTCGTGTGCAGAAGCGTATCTGTACTATCAAGATTTGCAAGATTCTGCAAATCTTAGCGTTGACCACGCCCCGTGCTGAGCTGGGCACGCCCCCGTGTCCAGTGGGCAGGCCGTGGTCAGGCATCTGTTTCTTGTTTTTGCTCTTGGAGATGTTGTCGAGGGGTCGGGCATGCCACGTTTATTCCTTTTCTTTGTATTTACGTTAGTTTTTGCTGCATATTTGTTCCTTTTGTTCGTTTAAGCTCATTTGGTTCTGAAAATACAAAAGGAAGACAAAAGCACACTTTTCCAACATTAGTACTAAAAAAGGGTTAGTTTTATGCCTCATTTGATGTAATTTATATGTTGCATTTTACACACATCAGTTTACCAGCTTAACCAGTAGGCAAGCTTTGACCGTTTAAATTTGCGATGTGAGTCATTCTATTTTTATCAAATTACTTTACAAAACCCTAAATGTTTTCCAGTTATATACTTACAGTGATTAAGTATTTGTAATCTTAAATTACTGCCAGTACGTGGGGTTTTGTATACACTACTTGACAAGCGTCACTTTTAGGTGAACGAACCTAAATAGTGATATGACCACAGTCACAGGTCTTGCCGAGTGACAACTTGGTCAGATAATTATAAGATATAAGCAAATGTGAAAACTCTTAATACTCTATGTTATAACAATGTGTCTTTTGTATAAATTGAATGCACTCGCCAGTATTTTTCGCTGATCAAATATTTTAAAAACATGTTTCAGGTGATTTACTGTGAAGAAAAAGGAAAAGTGTCGCGTAACACTCCAGCTTAAATAAAGTGGCTCAGTAAATAGAAATAAACATGTTTTTCTGTAATTAAAGGATTTCCCCAGTGAAATTCCTTTCCTTTAAATAAGGGGTTTATCCCGCAGTTAATAATAAAATAATTCGGTGTTTTTAAAAACTCTGATATTATTTTTCTGATAATCGGTCCGGATGAAATTTCCGCTGTCAATTAAACACCGGCACCACGGTTTCTGTCTTGCGGCTTCCGAACCAGGGAAAAGGAGTCGGGGGTCGTGACACTTTTTTTCTTTAAACAAGATCCATCACACTTTTACACTTAGTACACATGTATAATCACTTTCAACACATAATCATGGGTTAAAAACATGTATACTAGCACATATCATCACATGATCATCAATAATCACCAACATTATATTAAAATATAACATGTTTCATTTAATCCTAATCAATTGTCTTAACAAAGTCATTGGTGATTTCTAATATTTCTAACACTTAATACAACTTAAAACAAAGATCAAGTGGCTTACTACTAGACTAAGCTAGGGTAGAAAATCCTTTTGGAAATAGAAGAGAAAAGCTCCAAATGCTTGAAAGAAAAAGGCTCCTTGGGTGACCCGGCACCTTATATCCCTTAGATTTCACTTTAGAACCCATTGTATTAACTTGGAAGTGGATAAAAATAAGAGTTGAGGGCGAGGGTGGTGGGCCGTAGGGTATGAGGGAAGGAAGGAAAGAGTTGGTTTTGGTTAAGTGTAGAAGTGATGTGCAAGAGCAAGTGTGCAAGTCTTATATCTTTGCCATACATAATCTTACCAAAGTCAATCCATACCATTCTTATTTCTCCAACACTTCAAGCAAGACATGGTGAGGTGATGTGGGCCCAATTGGACCATAGGTTATGACGGATGGAGTGGGGGATTGGGTTTTGATCTTGTGTTGACTAACTGGATATCTCATAATGATTTTGAGATAATTATGTAATTAGGCTTGATTAGATGCTCAAGATAATAATCTAGAATTTAGGACATTAGTTATGGTTAACTAGTTCACTAGACATTGTTTGGATGATGTTTTGATGCTAAACGATTCCTATTTGTGCTAATAATTCAATTAACGAGCAATTATACGATAGAAACTGGCAACTAGTATTCAGACATCCTTATGACATCTTGTATCTTCTAACTACCCCCAATACTAATTAATGTCACTATTGATCATATATCAGTATTTGTTTGGTGAAAATTGTAAGCTTCGAAGTTAAAAATGGACGAAAATAATACTTGTGCGATTTACCGGAAACTTATAATGCTTACTTATTCAAAATAAGTTTTTATCCATTATTTATACCGAACACATATTAACGCCATCAGTTTAATGTTCCATGCATATTGGAATAGTTCGACATAATAATGTTAACCGAATATCCACCAACGCTTGTTAAAACAGGTTTCATTATAACGCGAAGAGGTGATAACGATTGTACTACATGCAAATATTCATGCATTTCCCGGACATTGCTAGATTTTGTGGACTCAATTAACACATAATTAGGTCTAAATACACGTAATTAAATAGATAATAGTGATTAGGTTTTGCGGATTATCCTGGAATTTTGCTGTTTGTAACAGGGATTTCACATAGCTATGCTTCGATTATGACGAGTTTTAGGTGACGGCTTTGATTCTAATTAGATTTAGACAAGACTGGGTGGCTGGTTTCAAATTTAAGAGATAGAGAGAGAAAGTTGATGATGTTTCCAATTGTTACACCCAAAAAACCAGATCAACGATGCTAGCGATGTTTCCAACTCATATTTAACTCTAAAACATAGATTGTTTTGATGTTTGAACCTAAAATAAACAAGAAATAAAAATAAAATAAGGAGACCACTCAAGAACAATTAATAACACAGTGATCTCCCATTAATATTTATCCAAAAGATGTACAAAGAAAGCTCTTGACTTGCTAATAAAAATCTAGACCCAAATATTCCCACAAAACACGCAGTTTAAAGTTCAATCGACCAAAAACCTAAATTGGGTGCTAAAAGACAACTATTTATAGACATTGTCGAGTCTCTCCAAGAGTGTCACCATTACCCATGGTGACACTCAACAAACACTCGCAATAGTTGCATTAGAGACAATTACCTTGGCGACAGTCAATGTTATATAAACGAAACAAGTGTCTGTTGTGTGACTTTTACTGGTTAAAAAAAACAACTAGACTAAGTCTTAGATCTTTCGTTTCAACTCTTGTACGTTGATAAACAAAAGAAGTGTCTGTCGAGTGACTTTGGAAAAATAATTGGTAAGAGATAAGCTGTTAGGATCCGAGGCTGACATGATTGTGCTTGTTTGTGATGTTTAAACAAATCAGATAGATATGAGCATTTTTAAGTGCAGCGGAAATGGATAACAAACTTTGTAAACACAATCAAAGGAGAATATAGTTTGATAAACAATTTCTTTTTCATAGAGTCGAATGATTACATCAAAAGCAAAAGATTACAATGCAAGCTTACAGACTAAACTCCCCCTTAGCCTGATACTCCAGGGTTGGTTGCACAAGATGAAAGGATTGAATTGAGGAGAAGAACTCACTCAAAACGAATCAAATGCAACAGTACAGAGTACTGTTACATTTATAGGCAAACCAAACTACTGATGTACCTCAGCTGACGTTACCATGATAGTGACATCTAACAGCTTAACAACCTACAAACACTTATCTATACAAAACTACTGATGTCTAACAACTGATTGATAATACAATACAAAACAAGTCTAACACTGTTCACGTTCCACTGTTGTAGCCTAAGCACTGATTACTTGAACATCAGTGCTTTCTTCAAAAGGTTATCAGTCTTTGAATGAGCAGTGCTTGAATCTTCAGCAGCACTTAAGAGACAGCAGTAGATAGAGCTTAGTGTTTGCCTTTTAGCAGTCTTTAGTTGTTCCATCAGTGTTTGGTTCATCATTTGTTCTTCTGAGCAGTGTTTAGAGTGTGTCAGCATATAGGTAACCACTGTCAAGGGGAGAGCTTAGTGTAAACATCTGCTTATTGTGAATCCACTATTGTGATCAGGTTTTGGCTTTATATTATCTGTTCCTCTGGTAGGGTTCAATCCCAACAATCTCCCCCTAGAACAGATAATGCCAAAACCTGTCATTATTCTGGATTTTTATTCCTCATCAAGAGTTCCTTAGCTTGTTTCTTAAATTCAGCTTCAAATTCCTTGGAACTCTGGTCATCCTCATCCCTACACAATGTAAGTTCAAGGAGATCCTGCAGATCTTCAACACCAAGGCCAAGTGCTTCTTTCCTTGATATGTACTTCATTTCGCCACTGGATCTGACCAAAGTCAATACGTGGGTCTTTTGATCAGACATCCACTTTAGTATTTTAAATCCTAATGGGTTTCTTGGGAGAGATTTATTCTTTGATGAGTTGAGGGATGATAGCCTTGTAAACACTTGCAAGCTCTCAGACATTCTTTTGAAGGCTTCTTCAATGACTTTGCTTGCTGCAGCTATGTCTTCTGCAATTTCTTGTTCAATAAGCTCTTATCTTTTAATTTCTGATATGTCTGTTGCAGTGTTTGGTGATGCAGGCTTGTTTAACACCTTCTCAAAAAGGTTCTGAAGCTTTGTTGAGTTATCTTCTTTCAGACCCATTTTCATGATGGCGTCTTTGAAGTACTCTGCTTCTTTTTCTTTGACCTCTTCCTCAGTCAGTTGTTTACCTTCTTTTTGATCTGACACAAAAGTAGGGTTGTATGCTGATTTGAACAATGTTCTGAGGTTTTCAATCTGCTGTTCAAGTTTCATCATATGTTCTTGTTTCTTTGAGGCACTTGAAGCAGTTATCTTTCTTTTCTTCAGCCTTTTATAGGCTTCATCAGTCTGCTGCCTGGACCATTTTGATATGGCTTCAGCAGTATCCATTTTTGCATCTATGGCTTCAGCAGTATCCATTTTTGCATCTACCAGCTCCTTTTTCTTTCCTTTGTACTCAGCAGTGAGGTCAGCAATGAGCTTTTTATATTTGCTCCAGTTTGGAGCATTTTTCTTCTTTGTAGGATCATTTTTGATTCTTTCAATCCTCTCAGCTTCATGCTTTAATGCAACTAATGGCCATTCTTCAAACTGTTGTTCTTCAGTAGGATAGAATTTCTCTTTCATGATGTAGGCTAGATATTGTTTCCTTAACTTTTTCTTTCGGTCAGCCTTTTCTTTGATTAGCTCTTGTGCAAATTCTTCTATCTGCTTTACTTTTGTGAAGTAGAACTCCAGTCTTTTAGCAATGCCTTCGTCGCTTAGACCTTCACTTTCACTCTCAACCTTAGCTTTTACTTTAGCTTGCCTTGCCTTGATCTTGAGGTAATCATCCATATCCTCTGGTGGCATGTAGCCTATGAGTGAGGAGAATCTTCTTTTTGAAGGATCTTCTTCTGTATAGAATTGCCTAATCTCATTTTTGAGAGCTTCAATTTCCAGTGGATATTTTGCAGCATTAGGATCATGTATTTCCTCATTGGCAGGGATTGGCTTTCTTTTTCTACTGAGGAGCTTTGGTTGTGATGTAGGAAAGGTGATAGCAGTGGTGGATGATTGACTAACAGCTGCTGAAACAACTGGTGCCTCAACTGCTGTTGTCATTACAACTACTGATATGTCAGCAGATGTCTTCTGCATTTGAGCAGGGGATGGAAGATGTGAGGTAGTATTTGATGGTGGTGGTGACATATCATCAGGAATGAAAACCCTTCTCCTTTTTAATGTAGGGGAGGCTGATGATGTTTTGGGTGGATCAGTGGTTTGAGATTGGATAGCAGTGGTTTGTGATTGTGATTGACTGACAGTGGTTGAAACAACTGGTGTTTCAATCACTGTTGTCATTACAGCAGATGTTGTAACATCTGCTGTCTTCTGCTTTATGGCAGGAGGCAGTGATGGTGATATAATTGTAGATGATGATGGTGGTGGAACAGTGGTTGTAATGGTGTGTGATAGAGTGGTGTGTGTTGGAGGTGTGTGTGTTGATGACGTGGCAGCTGTTTGGCTACTGACAGCAGTTTTTGTAACTACTGATGTATCAGCTGTTTGATTTGAAGTTTTTGTATCAGCTGTTTTTGTAACTACTGATGTATCTTCTGGTACAATATACAGCCCATCTTCTATTCCTTTCTTTCTTAACTTGATTTTCTCCCCCTTTTTGGCATTATCTGCAAGGGGTGTATCCATGAAGAGGATGGAAGATGGAACTTTTTCACTGTGGGCAGTCTTTTGTATGCTGGCCTTTATAGCCTTGATATCTGCTTGAGTGTCTTTAAACCTTGATTCCACCATGTTGGTCAGCATTTTTACTTGAATAGCATGCTTTTGATCAGCCATGTGTTGCTGTTTTTCAAGCATGGGTTGGAAAATATTCCAAAGCTCATTTGCAGCAAATGCATGTTGTGCAGGTGCTTGAGCAGGAACAGCAGTAGCTTGTGCTTTCTGAGCTTTTAAAATCTCTTACACTATATCTTTAATTTCAGCAACTGAATCTTCAAGTTTTTCAACTCTTTTCGTCAATTCCTGATATTTTGAATCATCACCTACATTTGTAGGATCATCTGAATCCCCACCAGTGGTGGTTGTACCAATGTGTGACTTAGGAACTGAGTCCCAACAATCATCCATTGATGCCCCTTGTTCTTGGTACTGGGGACTTCTTTCTTCAGCACTCGATAAACCTTTGATGTTACCGGTGGTTAGAATCAACTCACTGGTGGTTACCGATGTTGCCATGGAAGAAATTGCCTTCAAGGGATTCTTATTAATGTAACAACTGTCCACCTGAAGATCTATTGATCCATCAGTTGTAGTTGCTGCTCCACTTGAACTACCACCGAGAGTTACTTGTAACTCAGGGGGTGTAACCTCCTCAGCTGTTGCTGGGATAGCAGAGGTATAAGCATCAGACCCAGTCACTTGTGGAGGTATACTCTCAGTAATGGGTGATAGAGAGGAACTGGTTTGTGTCTGTGCAATATCAACTGCATGCAACAGGGGTATTATTGATTGTGGCATTATGATTGGTGAGGGTATGGGTGTTGAAAGAGACATGTCCTTGGGATCAAGACTGTGGAAGATAGATCCGAGTGGATCCAGAGCTTCATAATTTGGTGTCCCTGTGGTTACAACCTGATCCTTTTGTGAGGATGCAGGAGGAGTTTGAGGCTGGGGTTGAGATCTTTCTTCCAACTGCTGTGAGGAAGTAACAGCAGTGGTTGTTTGTGACTTTTGTGCTGTCACTGGCATTGTCTCTGGGATCTCATCTTCTAGAGATGCCTTTGTTTTGGGTATAGTGGGCTTTCTGGATATTTTTCTTTTTGTCTTTTTGGTGGCAGGTGTGGGTTTCAAAGCAGTGGGTGTGCTGCTTTGATCACCTGGAGCAGTGGGCTCAGCAGCAGATACCTGAGGAGCAGTTTCATATGCTAAATTCTGCTCAGGCACCTCTGCTTTTGTTTTTATTGGTGCCAACATTCTAGAGAATGTTTCAGGTGTTAAGCAGTTTATTTTAAAAGAGGCACCTTGTTTAGGCAATTCTGCATCTTCCTTTACAAATTTTTGTTCAAAATAGTAGCTTAGAAATCGTGGAAAGAGCAGAAATGCCTTATTATCAACGTTTTTTACCAAGTCATCAAATATTTCCTGGGAGTAATTAATGTTTTTATTGTTTAAAATTGCATACCCCAGGCATTGAATTTTTGTTGGTATTTCATTAAAAGACGTTGTTTATTTAGAAACACACATTAACAGTGTGTGAAATAAAAATCTGGGTGCAGAAGGAAAATAACCCTTTTGTAAGGTATCCTTTTTAGGTTGCTCTGCATAGCCCCTGTTTATGAAATCCTTTTTCAACTCGTCTTTAGAAAATGAGGTTTTTCCTTTCAAATCATCGAGTTTAAAGATTTCAGAAATGGATTATGGAGAGATTTGTACCTTCTTACCCTGTATCGAGGAGTTGATGGCTGTGATGATGTCTCCTTGTTTTTCAAGGGTGGCATTCTTCCAGAACTCTCTCTGGGTTTGAAGATAAATGGGAGCGTCTGCTGTTATCAAAGTTTTGTACTTTGATGCAGATAGGGTATCCAGGATGGAGTCGAAGGTGTTGTCTGTTGTGGGTTTTGTGAGTATACCCACATAGTTGTGAGGAGATTTGTAACGAATCTCCGTAGTTTCAGCAGCCATTTGAGTGGCGTCTGATGGAGTGGAGGAAGAAGATGGTTTTGATTTTGATTTCGATTTTGGTTTCGTCATTTTTTATGAAGAAGATCGAAGAAGGTTTTTGGAGTTATGAGAGGGAAACTGCTTTGTGAAGAGAATGTTTGGAATTCAATTCGACAGTGTGAGCCCCTGTTTGGGTTTAATCAGGGTTTTATTCAGGGAAAAAGTGAATGCTGATGTGGCAGCGGTTATAATGATCTGACGGCTAAAAACTGACCACGTGCCAACCCCTGATGAAATGGTAAATAATGGAGGACAGTTGTTTTGACAACCACTGATGGATCAAGCATCAGTAGTTACAACGGTTATGAAATGAAGTAGTGGGTGTATCAGTGGATGGAACAATGATTTTGAACATCAGTGTTTTGCAAGAACAGAGGTTGACCATCAGCAGTGGACAGACTTTAGAGGGCAGATGTTGAAGCACACCAGCATTTAAGGAACAGCAGTGGTTGAAAAACAATAATGAGGATCATTTGTGTAACAACTGTTTCTGCAGCAGTGTTTTGACTTTTGACAGATAATTTTAGCATCTGCTTGTCCAGATGTAAGAATTGATTTTGTCTTGTGAAAGCACAATATCTTATCTAGCATCTGTTGAACACCAGAATTGCTATTCTTAACAAAATACATTTTAGGTGCATTTTATCAAGATTAAATTGCCAGCAGTTATCTACAGATATTTTTGTTCAAGGTTTTGCCAAATGTCCATTATCCCAGACAGTGGTTTAACATCCCAGATGATGAAAACATTTCTACTAGAGCTACTCATTTTGTGTCTAATTACTTGAACTAGAACATGAGTATCTCAGTAGTTCAAAATCAATTTTCAATCAATTTATGATCTGTGATAACCAAACTTGAGCTTAACATGACCTCGACATGTGTGCCATTTCCTTTTGAACAGATTTTAAGGATAGTAATTTCACACAAAAATAAGGAAATTGCATCCTGACCAGAGATGAACTGTTACTATCGAAAATTAGTAAAAGTACAACATATATTTTATAAAAAATAATATATATCTGGTTTTATTAAGAAGAAAAACACCTTACAAAAATTAAAGGAAGTTTTGAAAGTCAACAAAAGGATCTGACAGTTTTTTCAAATAGGTTCATGATCATATCACTCTCAAGTTATTTTGACCATTGTTTGGGGTCAATTTCTTGACAATTGATTGTAAATCCTTCTTTTAAGGACAATCACTGGGAATGTCATTGTTACCTGAACAATTCCTGTATTGATGAATGCACACAGTTGTATGATTCCATTGTTTAACCCAACTTTAACCTCAAAAGTGTTTTATGCTTATACTCTTTTCTTTTGATTTCAAAAGTTTTGAGATAGCCACACTTTGAGATTTGTTCATTTTCTTCATCCCTTTTTACCCTTTTTATACACATGTTCAGAAATACTCACTGGGAGATTTTATTTTGAACACGCTTAGTCCAGAATCATTTTGAAGTGATGTTTTGAGAGATCTGACCACATTTGTGCATGTTTTATTACCAGATCTCACATTACCTATGATTAGGACTATTTTGACACCTTATTTTCTTAATGTGTTTTGACAAAGTTGATTTGGTCCTTTTGAGGATTCTCAACCTGCCTTTGAACACATAAGAATTTTAACTAAAGCTTTATTTCCCTCATTCTATGTCAGCAGAACACTAGTGTTTAAATGAACATAGGTTTTGCTGATCTGAGGTGCATACTTTAGTGTAAAATATAAAAACATCACAAAATTTCATAACAACAGTTGACATCAATTTTGAATGAAGATGAACATACCATAGTTTTCAAATAAGTTTCCAGATCTGGAAACTATGAGTGATTTGTGCATGACATCATCAGTTGTATGAGATTTGTGAATCTTATGACATCTTGGTTGTATTGCAGAGCTTTTGAGTCATCATTTTGAACATGATTTCTCGTTACTCTATTTTTCAACAGAAATGCGGCCAACCTTAGTATCAATGAATTGTGAGCTGAACTGTTATGTCAAAATGATGGTTAGATCGAATTTGACTGTCCAAGCTCTGATACCAATTGTTAGGATCCGAGGCTGACATGATTGTGCTTGTTTGTGATGTTTAAACAAATCAGATAGATATGAGCATTTTTAAGTGCAACGGAAATGGATAACAAACTTTGTAAACACAATCAAAGGAGAATATAGTTTGATAAACAATTGCTTTTTCATAGAGTCGAATGATTACATCAAAAGCAAAAGATTACAATGCAAGCTTACAGACTAAACTCCCCCTCAGCCTGATACTCCAGGGTTGGTTGCACAAGATGAAAGGATTGAATTGAGGAGAAGAACTCACTCAAAACGAATCAAATGCAACAGTACAGAGTACTGTTACATTTATAGGCAAGCCAAACTACTGATGTACCTCAGCTGACGTCACCATGATAGTGACATCTAACAGCTTAACAACCTATAAACACTGATCTATACAAAACTACTGATGTCTAACAACTGATTGATAATACAATACAAAACAAGTCTAACACTGTTCACGTTCCACTGTTGTAGCCTAAGCACTGATTACTTGAACATCAGTGCTTTCTTCAAAAGGTGATCAGTCTTTGAATGAGCAGTGCTTGAATCTTCAGCAGCACTTAAGAGACAGCAGTAGATAGAGCTCAGTGTTTGCCTTTTAGCAGTCTTTAGTTGTTCCATCAGTGTTTGGTTCATCAGTTGTTCTTCTGAGCAGTGTTTAGAGTGTATCAGCAGATAGGTAACCACTGTCAAGGGGAGAGCTTAGTGTAAACATCTGCTTATTGTGAATCCACTGTTGTGATCAGGTTTTGACTTTATATTATATGTTCCTCTGGTAGGGTTCAATCCCAACATAAGCTTTGAAATAGTTCTAACAATATACATGAGAGCTTTTAATAAACAAATTACCTATATTCTATTATTAATCATGTTTATCTTTGAAGACTTTATTAGTGTTTTCAATTTATATAATTTTAATTGGAAAAATAATTTGATAAGAGTTCTAACAATATACATGAGAGCTTTTAATAAACAAATTACCAATATTCTTATTGATTATGTTTATCTTATAAGATTTTATTAGTGTTTTCATTTTATGTAATTTTAAATTTCTTGTTACATGTACTATATTAAATACCCTTAAAAGTTTAGTGTTCACTAGTTTTTAAAATATACTATAAAACTGAAATGGATAAAGTACTCATCTAGTGCAATTAATAAATTGTAGTTTTTTATTTACCACTTGTTTATAGATACTTTGTATTTTGTTCATAAAATAAACAACTTACTTGTTCCTTTTGTCTTCCTCCACTTCTTTTATATGTACTTACTCATCAAGAAAACCCTCCCTATACAAGTTCTTGTTCATAAACTCTAGCCAACATATTCTTTGTTACCATTTCGTTGGTCTTCACCATACTTAGCTTGATATGAACAAGGTTTGATCCAAAGATTCCCTATGAGTTATTTCTTCATCTTTTCTAGCTAGCTAGCTAGGGTTTCACTTTTGTTAAAACCCTATATTCTCTTCTTCTGTTCTTGATCAAGAGTGATAGCAGATCTCATTGAAAGCACAACAGTCAGTTCTTGCTGATGCAGCATGATCAAGATTCACAAAAGATCACATTTTTAGAGTTTCATGGTTTTTGAAAAAATAAATATTTTTGTCAAGAGAAGATAAACTATTTGTGTGTCTTTTTTTTTGCATATTCATGATTATTGTTCCAAATCTATGGACTCTTTAATAATTTGCGAATCTTGATGATGCTGCAGCGGCAATTGGTGGCTAATTTCTTTTTATTATATATTGTTGCCAATAGTTTTTTTTAAAGGGCCAACGAATCCTTCAAATGAACTACTGGCGAAATTCATCACATTGGGATACACTCGCCTCCGAACCGGGGAAAACCCTCACCTAGGGCCGAAGCCCGTGAACACTCACATGAAGGCACGACAGTGCGGCAAGGTAAAACCCGCTCAGTTCAAGGATCGAACTAGCGATCTTCACCTATTCGTATAGTCTCCAATCATCACCAGGTGCCGCAAAAAATAATAGGCATGACAAAAATCGAATTTGAGTCCCTTAGAACACCAAGTCTCTCCCTTACCACTCCACCACCACCTTGTTGGCAAAAAAAAATCCCAAAAATCAGTCCAAAACGGGGTTCTATCCGGAATCAAACTCGTGACCTTCCATTCATGTGCACATGTCCCTACCGCTAACGCTGGGACATATGTCTAACCCATCGTTGACCAATAGTAACCAAGCTACCAAATGGATACTCACTCATTCACCGACACGGGCACACTCTTTCCTATTAGCAGCCGCTTACATCTTTTATACGGCCCTTCTTATTTATTTATTTACTAGGTTATTATCCGAGATTGCTTCCCGGGCTCGAAAAACTTAGTTATATTAATTATTATTTGTTATTAATACGACCTCATTACATCAAGCATCTAATTGGATTCAACAACAATGTCTACAATTCACCAGATTAGATCATGAACCCATATTAGACGTCAAACAAAAGCGCAACAGGACCACATGAATAACATCATTTCTACTTTTACTTCAATGCACTTACATGATCGAGTGATTTGGAATTTTGTAAAAACGTTTGTTCTTGTGCCTCCTAACAACCTACAACCACTAATACAAACTACTAATAACAAATATAATGTACAACTAAACTACCCATTCTCATTCCACTGTTATAGCTCCAGCAGCGCTTTGGTGTTCAGCAGTTATATTACCTTAATAGATTTGTTTATTTATTTATTTATTTATTTATTTATTTATTTATTTTTGACAGGCAAAATGGAGCACATTAGTGATGTATGTAGCTGTACAAATAGAAAGGTGATTTAAAGAAAATAAACTTAGATGTATACAAAAAAACTAGTGTCTTATAAATGGAAAAAATTCAACCCTTAGTAACCATTTTTTAGATACTAACATTCTTGTATATAAATGAATTTTGTTGTATAAAGTTATTATATACAAAGGTTTTAAAGTCAGTAGGTAACTAAATAATTTATTTTTTTAATGTAATATATTTAAATAGAATTTATTCAAATATTGTTTGCATGTTTTTCAAAATCCATACAAAGTTATTACGTATATTAGTTTTTAGTTCATGATAAGTTCTTATTTCACCTTCTTTATTAAAGTGTAGTTATTGAAAGTCTTTTTGGCAAGACCTAATAATTTTATTATGCATGCATGTTTATATTTTCTATTTTAGATGTTAACAAATTATCATTTATATTTTATAGCAAAACGAACATTTTCCTCAAAATAAAAATACAACTTATGATAAAAATATGATATTTTTCTTGGTATGTGTGATGTGTGAAATAGATGAAACTAGTGAAATTTCCCGCGCTACGCGGCGGGGAATTCGAACGTTATCGATTCGTTTTGTTTTGTAACGGGATGAGCACGGTACCCGTTCGGTATCGAAAGTACCGCTATCGGAAAACAGGGAAAAGTGGTACCGGTAGCGAATACACCGGTTCGGTACCGGTACAGAAACGGTATCGGTACTTACCAGGATTTTACTCGTAAATACTGGTACCGTACTGGTTGCCTATAAAAATTAATTCCCCGCGCTACGCGTCGGGGAATTCGAACGTTATCTATTCGTTTTGTTATGTAACGGGATGAGCATGGTACCTGTTCGGTACTGAAAAAGGAGGAAAAGTGGTACGGTTACCGAATAAACCGGTTCGGTACCGGTACTGATACGGTATAGGTACTTACCGGTGTTTTACATGTAAATACCGGTACCGGAAGATGGGGAAAACGGGAACCGGTACCGGTACCGAACATACCCGGTACGGTTCGGTACCTGGTACCAAATGTTCATCCCTAATCTGCGCTACATTGTAGGAAGAAGAAGGTATGTTAAAAAGGTTTTTGTTTTAAAAGATTTGGCAGGTAATAAAAAATTTTCTCCCATGAAGGGCTTCAAACCCAAGACACTCACTATATTTGAATGTTCATACAATCAACTGAATTGCGAAAGTTTTTCATAATAGTTTCATGCAATAATAACTATAATATATACATAAAGCAGAAAAGGATAAAAAACGTTAATTTAAAGCGGGTAAAAATCGTAATTTTTAACCGAGAGCAAAATTGTAATTTTTTTTTTTGTGGGCAAAAACATAATTTTATTTTGGAGTGGGGGGTTAAAACATAATTTTGAACTGATGGCAAAATTATAATTTTAAAGCGGTGATAAAATCATAAATTGGTTGGGCTAATGGGGGAGTTCCAGACAGCTGTCTGACACTACTCCTCCATCTTGTGTCTGTAGTTATACACTGGGGGCAAAATATCGTAATTTGTCTGGGAAAGCAAACAAAAACGATGACAAAAATGTAAATTTAAATTAAGGGCAAAATCGTGAATTTACCTTGGAGGAAGAAAACAAAACTGATGACGAAACTGTAAATTTAAACGGGGCAAATTCGTAATCTTGAACTGAGGGGAAAATTGTAATTTTTCACCGGGGGCAAAAGTATAATTTTATTTTGAAGTGAAGGTAAAAACGTAATTTTAAACTGATGGCAAAATCATAATTTTAAAGCGGGAAAAAATCGTAAATTGGTTTGGCCTAAAAAGGCAAAAAAAATTCCAAAAGGAAATAAAATAACAATAAACTACTCTCATGCTAGTTGATAAATGTAAGGGTGCACGGGGCGTTCATCGGGGAGGGCTTCGATGAGCCTAGTCACCGATCGGGAACACCGCCGCCATCCAAGCGGGGACCCGAATCGGTGAGTGCTTTCGGTGTGGAGTCACCGCGTTGGTTTGGCACGATTGTCGAAAAAGGACTGTTGTCAAACGGTCAAAATTTAAAAAAAAAAATCAATTTTCTTTAACAATATAAATATAAACCAACCTAAATCAATTTTTTTACCACACCCACCACTCTCAAACTCACACCACCACTCTTAAACTCACAAATCTTTCAAATACAACACAAAATGGATTCCAAGTTTCCGTTTCTTTCTACCCTACCGGACTTTCCCGACGATGGAGATGCATCGTCAAGCGATGGTAGCTTAATTTTCTTCCAACATCTCATCCAACAAGCGGAGCTACTAGACACGGCATCGTCTAGTAAAAAAAAAGTTGTCCGTCGAGATCGTGAGGGAGGCCATGAGACACTCATGGCCGATTATTTTGTTGAAAATCCAAAATTTAATGACGATACTTTTCGTCACAGATTTCGTATGTCCAAGTCTTTGTTCCTAAAAATTGTTAGTGACGTGGAAGCGTATGACGAGTGGTTTAAAGAGGGCTTAGACGGGAGAATGAAGAAAAGTTTCACGCCGTTGCAAAAGGTTACTTCGGCGATTAAACAACTTGCAACCGGTAACCCACCAGACGAAAACGACGAGTATTTAAATATGTCTGAAAGGACCTCTCGTGAGTGCCTTGAATATTTCTGCGAGACGGTCTATAAAAGGTATGCCGGTGAATTCCTACGTAGACCAACGAGCCACGACGTTGCGCTATTGTATCAGGCTCATGAGGAGAGGCATCACCTACCTGGTATGTTGGGTATTCTGGATTGTACACACTTCGTCTGGAGAATGTGCCCCACAGAATTGCGTGGACAATACATGAGAGGCGATCATCAATACCCAACGGTTATGTTAGAAGCGGTGGCGTCTCAAGATTTGGCATGCTTTTTGTGGCCCGGCGGGTTCACAAAACGACATCAACGTGCTGCAACAATCTCTATTATTTCTTGCTCAACGAAACGGAACGGCGCCAAATTGTCCATTTCAAGTGAACAACCACTTATACAAACGCGGGTATTATCTTACTGATGGGATCTACCCTACCTGGTCCGTGTTTGTGAAGTCTTTTCCATATCCTCACGACCCGAATGAAAAAAAGTTCAAGAGGCAACACGAGGCCGCAAGAAAAGATGTGGAACGGGCGTTTGGTGTGTTAAAGGCGAAGTGGGGAATACTAAATCGTCCAATGCGTTCGAAAACGGTGAGAAAGATAAGGTCCATCGTGTATACGTGCCTTATTTTACACAACATGATTATAAAAGACGACGGAAGGGCGATAGCACCGGTACATATTCAAGATCCTCCAGTCGAACCCGTCTTCGATGATACAGCTTATACGGAGCTCATTGACGAAGACACGCATTGGAGACTAAAACACGATCTCGTTGAGCATCTAGGAAGTTTAGATCTGCCCCACCTTGAAGTGAGTTCGGACGACGAGTAGTTTGTTTTTATATTTTTCTAGTTTGAATGTAATTTTTATTTTTCTAGTTTGAATGTATTTTTTATTTTTCTAGGTTGTTTTTTTTTAATTTAATGAAATGTCTTTTATTTAATTGTTATTTTTATTAATATTTTTTTTAATTTATAAACATGCATAATTTTACAAAAAAAAAAAAAAAAAAAAACCCCAAGTCCCCTAAGAGGGGAGTGCCGCCATCAAAATGGTATGTTAGGGGAGTTTAAGAGGAGAGTTGACGTGGCACTAGCTGATTGGTGGTGCATAAGAGAGGGGACTCCTCTCTTAAGGGAGTGCCCCTTACACCCTAATACTTATAATTTTCTAGTGAATTGGTCACGAATTTGTCAAATACGTCACAATCATGACTTTTTAGAAAAAGTTTATAGTCGTTTTACAATTTTATTTTATTGTGTATTATATATTATTTTGGCTACTTAGTAATATAAAATCTTACGTATTATTTACTTATAAAATGATAAACACAAACACTTTTGTTCTCACTTCACCAATTAATTAAAATACAAGTTTCATTGTACTGATAGTCATTTTTTAACCTTTGTAATTTGATTTTGATCCATCATTTTGTTATTAGTTTTTAAACTTTTCTATCTCCATCGTTGCATTTTGAAACCGTCTGGTGAGATTTATTTTTTAACCCTTATTTATCCTCGTTATTTGTCGCTCTAAAAAGTTCAATGTAACTCATATATAAAGCTTTCTAATTATAATTAAAAAAACGGAATTGGTGACAAAAAAAATCTGAACTATAAGATATTTTTATATGTTTTTAAATATATTATGTTAAGTTAATATAACAAGATATCAAATAATTACAAGATACATTTTTGAAGTGTTTAAATTATCTTAAACTAATGTAGTTAATTAATTTTGAGAAAAAATATCCAATATTGTGTGATTTATATTGAAAAAAAAAAACAAGTAAAAAAAATTATAACAATGAACGCATATAGATTTCAATTAACTTTTCAGTTTTTTTAATTAAAATTATATTTACGAGTGTATAAATTATATTAATTTCAAAGTAGGTTTTATTAAAAAGATAATTTTTTTAAGATTCTTAGATGAAAGACACAATACCATGATTAAATCAATCATTAGTTATTCAATGAACTAGATTTGTTCAATGAGGTTTAAAGTGAAAAAAAAAATCATCAAAAACACCATTTTGATAAATATTTTTTTAACAATACT
This sequence comes from Helianthus annuus, assembly GCF_002127325.2. Lineage (NCBI taxonomy): Eukaryota > Viridiplantae > Streptophyta > Magnoliopsida > Asterales > Asteraceae > Helianthus > Helianthus annuus. The sequence goes on from NC_035441.2 coordinate 98,158,221, forward strand.
ATTTCAGTAGATAATATTGTTTTCACCAACCAATGGGATCAGGGGCGGAACCATAATGTAACGAGCCGTAGCACGGGTTACGGCTCAACCCGTATTCGTAGTATTTTTTTTCTTTTGCTTTATACAAAGGATACCTCTCCAAAATATGAGGATACCCTTAACCAAAAAATAGGATACTTGATATTACTAAAATCCCATTTTTTATAAGCCCAAACATTTTACAACCTGAAAACTATATAATAATTAAGCCCGAATGATAAAATAAGCCCAAATTAATAATAATAGAATTGAAAGGAGGCTCTAAATATAATTGATAAAGTTAGCCCAAGACCCAAAACAATATTATAATTGAATAAGTGATCTTGTCCGTCATATGGTGGAAACCGGAACACATAGTTCTTGTCCTTTGGTTTATTGGGTAGTGAAGCTAGCTTTGATTTTACCGGTTGCAACTGCAACCGTTGAAAGATTTTTCTAAATTGAATGGGCCCGGAATATTTGAACAATGCTATGGTTTGTGAGGTCGAAAAAGAAACTTTTAATGAAGTAAAAGACGATGATGTGAAGTAACGATTTCAAACTATAGAAAAAGAAGAGGATAAATCTATTAGATATTTGTTTTAGTTTGTTTATTATCGTTTTTTTATATTATATGATTGCACGGTAAAAAAAAAATTTGGGACACCCCTAAATTAATGGACTAGCTCCGCCACTGAATGAGATGGTGGTCCTAGATCCATTGGTATATATTTTTTTTACAGACGAGCGATATGGATTAAAAGAAATTTGTGGTTTAAAAAATATATATTTTTTCCCTAACATAAAAAAACTCGAAATAAAGCTAGATTCCGGTGGATCGGCATGAGATAATGTTCAGCACTTCAAGTGATTTGGATAAGAGAAACAGTTGATTTGTCAGGTGATTAAGGTTGTAATTGGTGGATAAAGGAGTTAGTACTGTACAAGTTGAAATCATGGGATGCTTTATTTAACATCATGGTCACTTGGGTGATATGACTGACGACGACCCCTATATCTAGGGGTGTTCATCGAATCGAATATCGAATTTTTGAATTATTCGAATCGAATTGTTCGAATAATTTTTATTTTTCCTTGAATTCGTATTCGATTCGAATTCGATTAAAATCTATCAAATTCGATTCGAGTTCGTATTCGAATAAAAAAACCCAATTCGTATTCAATTCGTATTCGATTAAAATTTTGAATTCGAATAAATTCGATTTAATTCAGATTTTTTAAAACATGTAAAAAACAATCAAAATGAAACATAAATTTTAAAGCAGCCATAAAACACGATATCACATTAAAAAGTTTCAAATAAAGTACCACAAGTCTAAAATTTAAAACGAAAAGTCGGGAATAATCACTCCACATTACAAGTTAATATTTTTATGTTTATGGGTCATGTAATGGGTTTGATAATGGGTAATTTTAATACTTGGAAACAATTTTGAAAATAATTTATAGTATAGCTTATTAAAAGTTATATATTTATTATATATAAAAATAATAAATAAAAATGTATAATTTTTATTCGAATTTAGAATCGAATCGAATTTGAAATTATAAATTCATATTCGATTCGTATTCGATTTACTTGACTCGAGTTGAATCGAATTCGAATTAGAATTCTTATAATCGAA